>NC_047512.1:3411063-3598327 GCF_902827115.2 Pseudochaenichthys georgianus | reverse complement strand
GTGGTGTTGGGGGAGGGGCTCTGTGAGGAAGTGGCAGATTTTCTCCGGTTGTGTATTTTCAAATTCTAGCGCACTCGAGCCGGTTTCTCAAACTGACCTACCCCACCTTTAAGTATATTGTTAAAACAGTTGAAGACATCTTATTTTGAGTTTTATCTCAGATTGAACAAGTTTGTTGAAGCTGCTGTGGTATTTATAAAAGATGGATCCTCTTGTTTCAAGGAATACATCTTACTTGATTAGAGAAACACTTTTTATTTGAAAATCACCAGAAAACAGAACACTTTTGAGCATTTCTGGCTTATTCTGTAACACAACATTTCCTGAGTTCAACATAAGTTCTCCCAGTTAATTACAAGATGTGATTTATCTAAATATCCCTTCTTATTTCCAGAAATCTTACCAAGCTAATGTTCTTGTTCTATTGGCTTATTTCAAGTGAAAACAGCTTGTTTTCACAATTGTTCAACTTGTTTTTGGAGCAGCATTGTTTCCAGTGCATTGCGTTCTTGTTCCTCTTCTAACCCAGCCCCACTGTCAGGTTTACGGAGTATGAAGGTTGTGTTTGAGCCAAGGACTCACCGTGCCGTGCTCGAAAACTCTCTCCGTTAATTAAAGTTTCAGATGAAGTGTCCGCGGGGAGTCGCCGTTTCGCCGCCAGACTCTCATCCAGATGATTTCCGATACGAAGCCTCGGAGGACGGCTCTCTTTCTTCCTCTCCGCCACATTATATATTCCCGTACATTTAATAATCCTAATTGTTTAATATTAAACGGAGTGTCTTCTGATCACGTCTGAAACTTTGGAGAACTTGTTGACTTTGAGTTGATGTTATAAGTAATACTAAGAAGGAGATGGGAATCCCAAAAGGCTGGTTTAATTTCTGATGTTTTCTCGCTGTTTGTCAGCAGAATTAGCTTTTTGAACATTAAAGCATTGAGACATGTCCCAGGAGAGACACTACTGATATACACCTGAACATCAGCAGGAGAGGACTCTTTAAAGTAGAGACACTACTGATATACACCTGAACATCAGCAGGAGAAGACTCTTTAAAGTAGAGACACTACTGATATACACCTGAACATCAGCAGGAGAAGACTCTTTAAAGTAGAGACACTACTGATATACACCTGAACATCAGCAGGAGAGGACTCTTTAAAGTAGAGACACTACATACTGATATACACCTGAACATCAGCAGGAGAGGACTCTTTAAAGTAGAGACACTACATACTGATATACACCTGAACATCAGCAGGAGAGGACTCTTTAAAGTAGAGACACTACATACTGATATACACCTGAACATCAGCAGGAGAGGACTCTTTAAAGTAGAGACACTACATACTGATATACACCTGAACATCAGCAGGAGAGGACTCTTTAAAGTAGAGACACTACATACTGATATACACCTGAACATCAGCAGGAGAGGACTCTTTAAAGTAGAGACACCACATACTGATATACACCTGAACATCAGCAGGAGAGGACTCTTTAAAGTAGAGACACTACATACTGATATGCACCTGAACATCAGCAGGAGAGGACTCTTTAAAGTAGAGACACTACATACTGATATACACCTGAACATCAGCAGGAGAGGACTCTTTAAAGTAGAGACACTAAATACTGATATACACCTGAACATCAGCAGGAGAGGACTCTTTAAAGTAGAGACACTCCATACTGATATACACCTGAACATCAGTAGGAGAGGACTCTTTAAAGTAGAGACACTACATACTGATATACACCTGAACATCAGCAGGAGAGGACTCTTTAAAGTAAAGACACTACATACTGATATACACCTGAACATCAGCAGGAGAGGACTCTTTAAAGTAGCGACACTACATACTGATATACACCTGAACATCAGCAGGAGAGGACTCTTTAAAGTAGAGACACTACATACTGATATACACCTGAACATCAGCAGGAGAGGACTCTTTAAAGTAGAGACACTACATACTGATATACACCTGAACATCAGTAGGAGAGGACTCTTTAAAGTAGAGACACTACATACTGATATACACCTGAACATCAGCAGGAGAGGACTCTTTAAAGTAGAGACACTACATACTGATATACACCTGAACATCAGCAGGAGAGGACTCTTTAAAGTAGAGACACTACATACTGATATACACCTGAACATCAGCAGGAGAGGACTCTTTAAAGTAGAGACACTACATACTGATATATACCTGAACATCAGCAGGAGAGCACTTTTTAAAGTAGAGACACTACATTCTGATATACACCTGGACATCAGCAGGAGAGGACTCTTTAAAGTAGAGACACTACATACTGATATACACCTGGACATCAGCAGGAGAGTACTCTTTAAAGTAGAGACACTATACTGATATACACCTGAACATCAGCAGGAGAGGACTCTTTAAAGTAGAGACACTACATACTGATATACACCTGAACATCAGTAGGAGAGGACTCTTTAAAGTAGAGACACTACATACTGATATACACCTGAACATCAGCAGGAGAGGACTCTTTAAAGTAGAGACACTACATACTGATATACACCTGAACATCAGCAGAAGAGCACTTTTTAAAGTAGAGACACTACATTCTGATATACACCTGGACATCAGCAGGAGAGGACTCTTTAAAGTAGAGACACTACATACTGATATACAGCTGAACACCAGCAGGAGAGGACTCTTTAAAGTAGAGACACTACTGATATACACCTGAACATCAGCAGGAGAGGACTCTTTAAAGTAGAGACACTACACACTGATATACACCTGAACATCAGCAGGAGAGGACTCTTTAAAGTAGAGACACTACATACTGATATACACCTGAACATCAGCAGGAGAGGACTCTTTAAAGTAGAGACACTACATACTGATATACACCTGAACATCAGCAGGAGAGGACTCTTTAAAGTAGAGACACTACATACTGATATACACCTGAACATCAGCAGGAGAGGACTCTTTAAAGTAGAGACACTACATACTGATATACACCTGAACATCAGCAGGAGAGGACTCTTTGAAGTAGAGACACTACATACTGATATACACCTGAACATCAGCAGGAGAGCACTTTTTAAAGTAGAGACACTACATTCTGATATACACCTGGACATCAGCAGGAGAGGACTCTTTAAAGTAGAGACACTACATACTGATATACACCTGGACATCAGCAGGAGAGGACTCTTTAAAGTAGAGACACTATACTGATATACACCTGAACATCAGCAGGAGAGGACTCTTTAAAGTAGAGACACTACATACTGATATACACCTGAACATCAGCAGGAGAGGACTCTTTAAAGTAGAGACACTACATACTGATATACACCTGAACATCAGCAGGAGAGCACTTTTTAAAGTAGAGACACTACATTCTGATATACACCTGGACATCAGCAGGAGAGGACTCTTTAAAGTAGAGACACTACATACTGATATACAGCTGAACACCAGCAGGAGAGGACTCTTTAAAGTAGAGACACTACTGATATACACCTGAACATCAGCAGGAGAGGACTCTTTAAAGTAGAGACACTACACACTGATATACACCTGAACATCAGCAGGAGAGGACTCTTTAAAGTAGAGACACTACATACTGATATACACCTGAACATCAGCAGGAGAAGACTCTTTAAAGTAGAGACACTACTGATATACACCTGAACATCAGCAGGAGAAGACTCTTTAAAGTAGAGACACTACTGATATACACCTGAACATCAGCAGGAGAGGACTCTTTAAAGTAGAGACACTACACACTGATATACACCTGAACATCAGCAGGAGAGGACTCTTTAAAGTAGAGACACTACATACTGATATACACCTGAACATCAGCAGGAGATGACTCTTTCAAGTAGAGACACTATACTGATATACACCTGAACATCAGCAGGAGAGGACTCTTTAAAGTAGAGACACTACATACTGATATACACCTGAACATCAGTAGGAGAGGACTCTTTAAAGTAGAGACACTACATACTGATATACACCTGAACATCAGCAGGAGAGGACTCTTTAAAGTAGAGACACTACATACTGATATACACCTGAACATCAGCAGGAGAGCACTTTTTAAAGTAGAGACACTACATTCTGATATACACCTGGACATCAGCAGGAGAGGACTCTTTAAAGTAGAGACACTACATACTGATATACAGCTGAACACCAGCAGGAGAGGACTCTTTAAAGTAGAGACACTACTGATATACACCTGAACATCAGCAGGAGAGGACTCTTTAAAGTAGAGACACTACACACTGATATACACCTGAACATCAGCAGGAGAGGACTCTTTAAAGTAGAGACACTACATACTGATATACACCTGAACATCAGCAGGAGAGGACTCTTTAAAGTAGAGACACTACATACTGATATACACCTGAACATCAGCAGGAGAGGACTCTTTAAAGTAGAGACACTACATACTGATATACACCTGAACATCAGCAGGAGAGGACTCTTTAAAGTAGAGACACTACATACTGATATACACCTGAACATCAGCAGGAGAGGACTCTTTAAAGTAGAGACACTACATACTGATATACACCTGAACATCAGCAGGAGAGCACTTTTTAAAGTAGAGACACTACATTCTGATATACACCTGGACATCAGCAGGAGAGGACTCTTTAAAGTAGAGACACTGCATACTGATATACACCTGGACATCAGCAGGAGAGGACTCTTTAAAGTAGAGACACTATACTGATATACACCTGAACATCAGCAGGAGAGGACTCTTTAAAGTAGAGACACTACATACTGATATACACCTGAACATCAGCAGGAGAGGACTCTTTAAAGTAGAGACACTACATACTGATATACACCTGAACATCAGCAGGAGAGCACTTTTTAAAGTAGAGACACTACATTCTGATATACACCTGGACATCAGCAGGAGAGGACTCTTTAAAGTAGAGACACTACATACTGATATGAACCTGAACATGAGCAGGAGAGGACTCTTTAAAGTAGAGACACTACTGATATACACCTGAACATCAGCAGGAGAGGACTCTTTAAAGTAGAGACACTACACACTGATATACACCTGAACATCAGCAGGAGAGGACTCTTTAAAGTAGAGACACTACATACTGATATACACCTGAACATCAGCAGGAGAAGACTCTTTAAAGTAGAGACACTACTGATATACACCTGAACATCAGCAGGAGAAGACTCTTTAAAGTAGAGACACTACTGATATACACCTGAACATCAGCAGGAGAGGACTCTTTAAAGTAGAGACACTACACACTGATATACACCTGAACATCAGCAGGAGAGGACTCTTTAAAGTAGAGACACTACATACTGATATACACCTGAACATCAGCAGGAGAGGACTCTTTAAAGTAGAGACACTACATACTGATATACACCTGAACATCAGCAGGAGAGGACTCTTTCAAGTAGAGACACTACATACTGATATACACCTGAACATCAGCAGGAGAGGACTCTTTAAAGTAGAGACACTACATACTGATATACACCTGAACATCAGCAGGAGAGCACTTTTTAAAGTAGAGACACTACATTCTGATATACACCTGGACATCAGCAGGAGAGGACTCTTTAAAGTAGAGACACTACATACTGATATACACCTGGACATCAGCAGGAGAGGACTCTTTAAAGTAGAGACACTATACTGATATACACCTGAACATCAGCAGGAGAGGACTCTTTAAAGTAGAGACACTACATACTGATATACACCTGAACATCAGCAGGAGAGGACTCTTTAAAGTAGAGACACTCCATACTGATATACACCTGAACATCAGCAGGAGAGGACTCTTTAAAGTAGAGACACTACATACTGATATACACCTGAACATCAGCAGGAGAGGACTCTTTAAAGTAGAGATATACACCTGAACATCAGCAGGAGAGGACTCTTTAAAGTAGATACACTAGTACATACCGATATACACCTGAACATTAGCAGGAGAGGAATCTTTAAAGTAGAGACACTACATACTGATATACCCCTGGACATCAGCAGGAGAGGACTCTTTAAAGTAGAGACACGACATACTGATATTGTAAAGTCAAACAGAGCCTAGGGCTTTTATAAATATAAAATAAAAAACAGATTAGAAGTAGTCGCATATTAAAAGATATAGATACATAGAATAACAAAATCTTAACTTTATTCAGAATTTAAATCATAAACGCTACAAATATGTTTCATTTAAAGACAAACCACCAATTAACAACAGGTGTAATGATTGCAGGCAAGCCTGCCTCCTCTGGCAAGCTGGGTGTAATCACCCTACTGACAGAGCCCAGTGCTGCATCCTCAAGGAGGGTTTAAAGAGTAGCTGTGTGCGATCCTAGTAGACGGAAGCGGGTAGACGGGAGGCACCTCTCTTGAGTCAGGACAGGCAGCCGGTAAGAACATCCATCATGCTGTAAGAGCTCCGCAGAGCCGCTGGCGAATGTTCTGTTGAATTGTTTGAGTGTATGCACGTGCCTTGTTAGAGCGCGAGCGGCGCTGCGCAGCATTGTTTGTGTGGTTTAAATGTGCTGCGTAAATGGTGAGGCACAGAGAGAGTTTAGACTCACTGTTTATTTAGCTTAGAAGGAAGCGTTCTTGTTTAGAAGTAGTAAATGTCTTATAAAGAATCCATTTGATTTAGAAGCGTAAAAAGTAAAGTCTTATTGTATGCATTGAATACCTCTGTGAAAGAAGGGGAGATAATAGTTTCTAGTTTAAAAAATAATAATTAACTTGATTTGTCAACATTTCCAGAAAAGTCAAGTTAAAAGAATCCGCTTTATTTACATGGTTACAAATTCTAAAATGTTCTTTTTTGTTTCAAAGGTTTTTCACCTGCACAGAGTGACTGCATAAAGTGAACTTCTACATCAAAATAAAAAATATTGAAAAGAAGCTTTGTCACTGGAGTGAAATCCTGTTCCCAAAGTCCGGTAGACGACTCATCCCTTTTTAAGTGGGGATTACACCCAAAAAAAACAGGAAACTTGACAGATATACACCTGAACATCAGCAGGAGAGGACTCTTTAAAGTAGAGACACTACATACTGATATACACCTGAACATCAGCAGGAGAGGACTCTTTAAAGTAGAGACACTACATACTGATATACACCTGGACATCAGCAGGAGAGGACTCTTTAAAGTACAGACACTACATACTGATATACACCTGAACATCAGCAGGAGAGGACTCTTTAAAGTTGAGACGCTACATATATACACCTGAACATCAGCAGGAGATGTCTCTTTAAAGTTGAGACGCTACATACTGATATACACCTGAACACCAGCAGGAGAGGACTCTTTAAAGTTGAGACGCTACATACTGATATACACCTGAACACCAGCAGGAGAGGACTCTTTAAAGTAGAGACACTACATACTGATATACACCTGAGAAGTGGAACATCAGCCACATCAAGCCAAAACAAACTTGATTAGTTGATATGTCTCTCCCATTTCCTTCATATTTATCAAATCACAGATACAAAAATATTGCTAAAATATTCAAATGACCTTCTAAGCTTCTCTTAAAGTCAAATAATAAAATAAATGAATATGTTTCTTTATAAAGAAAGAGTGTTTCTGTGATAGTAACTTTTTATTGAGACGTAATCCCTTCGTGATTCGTGCCGCAGCTTTTGTTTTCCTTACTTTATAAAACCATATCTGAGCGGAGTTCTTCCATGTGTGAGCTCATCATGTGGAGGATATGAAGACGTAGCATAGTGTGGAAATATCTGGCTGTAAATCAGCGGGGGGGGGGGGAAACACATTTCCTCCTCCCCCGTCTGTCTGAGCAGGAAATAAAACGTCTTGATATTTGTGTGACGGAGATCTGGAAATGGTGCGGAACTGTCAGATGACCCAGACGGTAAAAACATAAAATAAATGAAAACAAACGAGGAAGTAAATAAGGTGAAAATATGAAACCCAGAGACCATGGATCTCCAGCTGAGAGGAGATGAGATGTGGGGGGGGGGGGTGTTGGTAAAAGATGGGAGGAAGAAGAGGAAGAGGAGGAGAAGCAAAGGGGAGGAAGAAGAGAGACTTTGGCTGGATGTTCGTTGGAAAGCGTGTCGAGAAATACCCAAATATATTTGTATGTCATGCAAAGCATTGATGGACACTTTACTGATCCCAAATTGGGAAATACTTGAGGGTATGTTGTTGTTGTTTTTTTTTGTTAAAGACACAAACAGGGATATTACAATAACATTTAGGAGATGACATTCCCATCTAAAAAAACAGAAGAAATAAAGATACAGTCAGTAGGATCACTTTAACATTTCACAAGCAAAAATAGGTTGACAACTAAATACCACCAACATCCAAACATGGCATATTTATTGTTCCTTTATCCCACTCTTCGTTAGAGCGTGTTGAGCCACCCTTTGGTTTGTTGTGGCAATCATTTTTGGCCTTCTTTTTTTTTAGCGGTAATCTTGTAAAAACAGAGACGATATGTTGTTTACTAATTACTTCCTGCATTCTGGTGATGGTCAAATTTATGGTAAAAGAAAGTCTTTGATTTTCCTAAAGAATACACACATTTCATGTTCCAGGAGACAATTATTCTTTCGTACTAAATCAGTCTTAATGAGTGAATGATGATCATTATTAAAGTTTCAAAGAGTCATTTTGCGTCTTTTTCTCTGTTCATCTGTTTTGAGTCATGTGGTGTCTTTTATGTCTTTGTAGTGTTTGTTTGTTTGTTTGTTTGTTTACATTTAGTGACCACTTGTAGTCGTTTGGTATAGTTTGGTAATTTCGCGTCTTGTTGTCATCTGGTAACTGTTTAGAATCAATATTTGTCGCTCAATTCGTATCTTTTTGTTCAAGTTGTATGTCTCTTTATGTCTCTTTGTAGCTTTGTTTTCTTTTTGTGTGTCATATCCAGTGTTGTGCTAGTTATTGAAAACCAGTAACTAGTTACCATTACTAGTTACTTCATTTCAAAAGTAACTCAGTTACTTTACTGATTACTTACACCAAAAAGTAATGCGTTACTGTGAACAGTGCATTCGTTACTTAAAAAAAGGGCTCCCATTCAGTGGCGTGTTCTCCCGGAGGCCAGATTGTAGTTATGATTTAAATAAATAAATAAAACTTCTTTTTTTTTCGATAATTCTCCTTTGCTGTGTGTTGCTGCCGGCCCGTCTCTCCCCCATTCTCATTGAGTATTTTACAAAGAGTGAAACAGCGCCCCCCTAGATGTTATGGTGAAACAGTAGATTGCACTCACTGTTGCGAGAGGAGGCCCTTGGTGAAAAAAAATGGAGGGATTGACCAATCAGATGAGGTCCATGTGATTCCCCTGCTAACCTGTGATTGGTCAGGGCCATGCCAAGGGAAGCCAGCCGCCTCTTGCTTCCCTTCAGAGGCGGCTGGCGGCTGGCGATTTGATTGGACACTGCCATCCAATCAAATCACATCAACATCAGTTGTAATACTGTAACTGTCATCATCGCCGTTAGAAATTATCAAGCAAATGAAGCATTATGGAGGGTGGAGATTTGGCGAACTTAATAAAAACATAACTTTACTAAGCTTCCGCTACAGCAGCAACTAAAAATTAAATCAGATGACAGGCCAATGCCCGCACTCGAGCTGTGTACACAGAGGAAAAAGGGAGCGTATCGGACATTCAATGAGGACAATTATGTCCGCACGGAGTGGCTAACTGGAAGCGCTAACTGGAAGCGCTAACTAGAAGCGCTAACTAGAAGCGCTAACTGGAAGCGCTAACTGGAAGCGCTGACCTTCAGCGTCTATTAAACATAATAATGTAACTTGCCGTGTGTTAGAAAGGGAAGGGAAGAGAAGGTGGACAATCGCATGCAAATGTTTCTGCACATAATTGTTTTTGAATTCATGTGTTTCATACACGCCTACTGATACTTTGATGTGAACGTAAAACGTTAAAGGTCTCCTGATTTAGTTTGTGAATGAATGACATTTTTTATTCATTACCGAATCTGCACTGCGCATTGAGCGGCTGGTATTTTTCCCCACGCCACGCTACTGCTCCCATTAATGCCCTTATAGCCTGCATTTCAGTACTGTTATTGCATTGGAGAATAATACAATCTATTGATCAAGAAATAGCAATAGAAATAGTAGAAATAGCCTGCATGTGTTCTACAACATACCGTGCAATGGCTTTATCAACTTTTCCCTGGCTAGCAGTCCCTCGGTTAAAATCCAGCTGCTGTTGCTCGGTGCAGGTGGAGTGGCGTCGGATGAGTCTCTGTGGTCTTAGCTACTAGCTTCGTCCCAGCATGTTGTTTCTGCAGATGTGAATGACTGGTTTGGGCAGTAGATAAAATCTTTGACCCGCCAGGACACAACTTACATTTAACTAAAACGTTCTTTTCTTTGTGCTCGACAAAAGTGAAATAGTGAGAATATCTCCAGGCGGAGAAACTCGACTTGAGCTCCACCGCCGCCATGATAGTCTTGTTAGTAAACACAAACACGCCCACAGCGCGTCTCCGCATGTGACACAGGAAGTATTTAAGGACATTTACTCAAGTACTGTACTTAAGTTCTCATCTCTGTTCGCCTCGCTGTTGGCGCCGCTCACCAACGTCTGGGAGCCGAGACTATTTAAAAAAAATAACGGAGTAACACACCATGTAGTAACGGTAACTGAGCTACTGAATTTAAAAAATAATGCGTTAGAGTAGTTACTGCCAAAAGTAACGGTCCCAACACTGGTCATATCATATCGTTTTATTTTGGGACGTTATTGTCATCGTTTTGTGTCTCTTTGTAGTCCCTGGGTGTTTCTCAATGTCGAGGACGCTTCCTTGGTAGGACATATCCCTCCGAGTCAGGTCCTTCAGGAGCGAGGCAAGAATCCTTCCTAGCCTCGGAAAACGAAGAATGGTGGAACAGGCTAACAGGCTAACAGGCTAACAGGCTAACAGGCTAACAGGCGTGCAGGCGTGCGTCATATGCGAGGCCCCGCCTTAAATGGAGCGATTTCCGCCAAAGATTTGGAAATTGGTCCGTGCGCAAAGCATTGTGGGGATTTTAAGACCGCGGGGGATACACATGTGCAGCCTCGAAATGTCCTGCAACGAAGGATGCGGGCCTCCGTAGACATTGGAACAGTGCTTCGGCGGGACTCGGTGGCGTAGCATCCTTGAAATAGTGGCTCTGGAGCAGCCTTCCTCGACATTGAGAAACACCCCCTGTGTGTCTCTGGTGTGACTGTATATCGGTTTCCCTACAAAGTCATTCATAATGAGTCAACAAGTGTTTTATTTATTTTTTTCGTGTTGACGGTGCATGCCCCTGTTTTGCACCCCCTCATCATCCCTTTAGTGTTTTAAGGCTATTTTCTCTGCGTGACTTTTCCTCACATAAAATCACAATTTTTGTGTTATTGTTTTTTTCTTAAAAGATAGCTAATCATTATTTAACTTGAGAGTTACAACGTTTTATATATTTATTCAGAGGTACATCTGTCTTTATCTTTAAAAAATTTCACCAGATTTGTTTTCCTGTGAAGCGTTTCTGTGCTGGCTTTTAAAAGTCTATTAGTGGAGAGTGCCCACGCTTTCACGCCCTGATCACTAAAATAAACATATATGGAAATGTGATTTAAATCGGGTTTTTAAAACAGTTTGTGATACATGCAGGAGAAGAGATGGAGAATCATGAAGAGGGAATTCATCAGAGGTGGTAGAAGTACTTAGATCTTGTACTTGACTAAAAGAAGAAGTACTCAGATCTTGTTCTTGAGTAAAAGTAGAAGTACTCAGATCTTGTACTTGAGGAGAAGTAGAAGTACTCAGATCTTGTACTTGAGGAGAAGTAGAAGTACTCAGATCTTGTACTTGAGTAAAAGAAGACGTACTCAGATCTTGTACTTGAGTAAAAGAAGACGTACTCAGATCTTGTTCTTGAGTAAAAGTAGAAGTACTCAGATATTGTACTTGAGGAGAAGTAGAAGTACTCAGATCTTGTACTTGAGTAAAAGAAGAAGTACTCAGATCTTGAGTAAAAGTAGAAGTACTCAGATCTTGTTCTTGAGTAAAAGTAGAAGTACTCAGTTCTTGTACTTGAGTAAAAGTAGAAGTACTCAGATATTGTACTTGAGTAAAAGTAGAAGTACTCAGATCTTGTTCTTGAGTAAAAGTAGAAGTACTCAGATCTTGAGTAAAAGTAGAAGTACTCAGATCTTGTACTTGAGTAAAAGTAGAAGTACTCAGATCTTGTTCTTGAGTAAAAGTAGAAGTACTCAGATCTTGTACTTGAGTAAAAGTAGAAGTACTCAGATATTGTACTTGAGTAAAAGTAGAAGTACTCAGATATTGTACTTGAGTAAAAGTAGAAGTACTCAGGAGTAAAAGTAGAAGTACTAAGATCTTGTACTTGAGTAAAATTAGAAGTACCAGAATGTAGGAATACTCTGTTAACGTAAAAGTATCAGCATCAAAATGTTCCTCAAGTGAAAATGGAAAAGTATTCTCATCAGAATATAGTGAAAGACAGTGAAAGTAGTCGTTGTGCAGATTGATCCATTTCAGAATAATATATATGATGTGCTTTATAATGATTGATCATGAAAGTGTTCTCAAAGCTGGTGAAGGTGCAGCTAGTCTGAAGTACTTTGTAGACTGCAGGGTAGCTGGTGAAGGTGCAGCTAGTCTGAAGTACTTTGTAGACTGCAGGGTAGCTGGTGAAGGTGCAGCTAGTCTGAAGTACTTTGTAGACTGCAGGGTAGCTGGTCAAGGTGCAGCTAGTCTGAAGTACTTTGTAGACTGCAGGGTAGCTGGTGGATTTACTCCAGGTGGAACTAAAGTCTGATTCAACACTTGGTTAGATTTCACATCATTCATCCAGATCTGTGAAGTAACTAAAGGTATTAAGTACATGTAGTGGAGTAGAAGTACACCATTGACCTCTGAACTGTAGTGTTATGGTTGCTTTTGTGCTTTTTGTGTGTGTTTTCTTCTCTATTTGGTTATTCTGAGTCTCCTCCTGTTGGTCCTCAGAGAGAACAACACAGTGGCTCAACATGTAGAAGATGTTTCTTTAATTAAAACCTCATAACTGTTGTTCACGTACAGCAGAAACATGATGAAGGCACTGATGTGGAGATTACTGTACGCTGTTTTCTGTAATTGAACATTAAGAAGGACTTCATCGTTATACAAGTGTACTTACAGTTTGTGTGTGAGAAGAAGTGGGAGGAAGATCTATTTATTTAGAGAATGTGGAGATGATTAAAACCAGATATATAAGAGCATAAACCACATTGACATTCTGTTTTTTAACTCAAAACTTAGCCGTACAATATAACCTCAACAGGGACGTGTGGTTAATTGTATTTGTCTCGACTTTGATGATACATTTGTAAATGTTTGTGTTTATAATTGTGGCTCCAGGGACATCCTGATGTAATTTCACTGTTTTGTTTTTCATTGTTTGCCCACAATTTGAATTGAACATGACAAACGCTGCCTTAAAAGCATTACTTTGAAAGTAGGAAAATTGCAGCTTCATCAGACAGCGTGGTCTTATGAAGAATATTGTGTTTTTACATTTATGTGTAAATAAACTGGATGACTAAAGTGTAATATAAGAGATTATTACTATTATCCACACTATAGTGATAATGTGTCAGCTGCATTTTATTATTATTATTACTCATTTGTCTTTGTTTGTTTTTAGTCGTCAAAGAAAAACTGTGGATTTTGTCAAAGAAAACCCTTTGCAACCCAAAGTTTTCTTTTATTGTTTCAGTCATATTATAAAGAACATTACACTAACTTTAACTTGTAACTTAGGTAATTCAGATCATTATACATCCATTTCTGACATTTTCATGATTCAAAAATGGCACTTTTAACCAGATAGTGGCCATATTTGTAGTCCCATTGGGCTGATTTGGATCAACTTTGGGTCCATTTAAAAGTTTAAGGGGACTCAAAACTGTTTGTCAAAAGGTCAGAAATAGATTACACATCTTCGATAACCTCCAAAAAACACATTCCAAAATTGTCCAAAATCGGCCTTGCAACTTTTTTTAGCTAATGTCTGCATATGCTAATTAATGCAAATTATGCGAATGTTGCTAATTGCCCAACATATGCTGGTTAGCATCCGGCAGTTTTCATGTGCCGGGGACCCTAGTAGACATTTCTAACACAAACGTTGGGGAACTCAACATCAGAGGCCTGTAGGCCTACTACAAAGCAGGATTTTCTCTTAGCGGGCTAACTTCAGGGAAAGCTCTGGGTTTCTGGCAGGGGCGGACTGGCCATCTGTTTTAAACATCCTAGGTATGACACGTTGCGCTGTCAGTATGCTTGTCCATGTTTGTGATTGGTCGAATGCTCCAAATACTATGGGCTCAGAACAGTCTCATAATACACACATGCACACAGAAGGATTCGCACTTCCGGATCCACGCTTGTGTTTTTCAATGCACACAAATGTGTTCCGTTTCATATGCATGTAATAAAATCCAAACACAGAAAAAAGTTTTACATATGTATTTTTGATCCTCACATATTTGTTTTCCGTTTAAAACCTGCAAACACACACCGCTTTCTGTGCACGGATCGCTGTGCATTTGTGTGTGTGTTTTTTGAGACTCCCCTAGTCACCCAATTCGTACTTGTAATTATTTCTATCTATAGCCAATCAGATGTCTCCTCAATTCTAAGCCAATCACATGAGCGCGCCCCCACGAGGGTAGATTTCTTGCGTTCATGACGTAGCGCTTCATGTACGCATTTTGCGCAGTCCGGAGCTGACAGCTCCATGGAGCCTGCAGGCGCTAATCTCAGGACACCCTCCACTCTCAGTACAGCGCCACTTTCCGAACAGGAAATGCACGCAAATACAAGCCTTTATATTATTAAGGTACAGCGACACTTTCCAAACCATTAATGAATGCTTGTGTACACAAAAACGGCAGGCAAAACCGTTTTAAATGTGTGTTTCCTGTGTGGCGAATACAGCTGCTTTATTTATGTCTGTATGAAGTTGTTGTGAGTGTGGAGGGAGCAGCTACAGGTTAGCTTAGCCTAATCGATCAGTGCACTACGAAGCCAGTGCTAGACAGTGAACTGTCAACGGGGGGGAGCCCCGCCGGTCATTATCGGCCGATATTCACTCTTAATAGTTTGATCGGTGCTCTCTATAAAGGCCGATCAGGAGAGCTGCATCTGATCGATATGGACATAAACGCGAGTGAAGTGTAACCGGACGCGAGAGAGAGATCAGATCAGCTGCTGAGTCTGACCGAGACACGCAGCTCTGCATAATCACCTGATGCTCCACCCTCTGTTTAGCGAGCTGACCGGACTGCGCACAATGCATATATGAAGTGTCATGAACGCAAGAAATCTACCCTCGTGGGGGCGCGCTCATGTGATTGGCTTAGAATGAAGGAGACATCTGATTGGCTATAGATAGAAACAATTACAAGTATGAATCGGCTGCCCGTCAGGGGAGTCTCAAAGAACCCACACACGAATGCAAAGCGATCCGTGCACAGAGAGCGGTTTGCAGGTGCAGAGGTTTTAAACGGAAAACTAATATCTGTGGATCAAAAATACATATGTAAAACTTTTTTCTGTATTTGGATTTTATTTCATGTATATGAAACGGAACACATTTATGTGTGCATTGAAAAACACAAGTGTGGATCCTTCTGTGTGCATGTGTGTATTATGAGACTGTTCTGAGCCAATAGAATACCACCCCTCTCATGTGAACGCGCACCTAACTCGATAGGACACGGCTGGCTTGAGCGATCCACTTGATAACCCGCGTCGTAGTACCGTTTAGCGAGAGCGCGTATGTTTTGGATTAGGCCAACCGGCTAACTCAAACATATCCAGGTCAGGTTGAACCGGCTTCGTGGTACAGGCCTCTGTTCACACTCCTGGAAGTTAGACTATATTTTTAGTTGTTATGCTCCCCTGCTTTTAGCTTTTTAAAGAAACTTCCAGAAAAACTTGAGGTCTTCTACGGAGCCCTGGAGGGTTCATAGAGAAAAATAAATAAAACGTGGCCACGCTTTAGTAACACTAAAGCACGAGTTACTAAAGCGTGTGCACGAGTTACTAAAGCGTGTGCACGAGTTACTAAAGCGTGTGCACGAGTTACTAAAGCGTGCGCACGAGTTAATAAAGCGTGGCCTCGTTTTGTTTATGATAGTATCGTTCGTCCCGGTGCACTCCGGCAGGACTATAGCACATCGAGATTAAGATTAAACGAATTTCTTTCACTTGGGAATACACTAAACTATGGAGAACCAGATTTGTGTAAATTACTGTTTGTGGTAATTTGAAAACAAATGCCGGGGGTGTCGGACACACACAAACACACCGAACACACACACACAGAGCGGAGCTGAGCGCACACACACACACACATCATGCGCCCCGGTGACAGGACATCTCCTTCATAAAACGAGGGGCAATACTCTGGTAGTTCGATGTGTGGAGAGGTGTGTGTGGTTAAACGTAGCAGCTTCGACCTCTATCCAGCGGTTCTAATGAAGGGCAACGCAGTGAAGTAAACAGTAAAAGGCACCGCTCTGTGCAGCTGGTGCTGCTCTTCTCAGATTCTGCTGGGTTACACGTTACTGCCTCCAGTGCCCTGTACGACGAAGCCAGTTCAACAGACCCTGGATATGTTTGATTTACCCGGCTTAACTAACTCTAACAAACGCGATGTCGCTAAGCGGTCCTACGACGCTGGTTATCAACTCAGCAAATCAAGCAGGGTTTCTCTGTCCGGCTGAGAGCGCGTTCACGTGAAAGGGACGGGGTTACCAACATTTGACCAATCACAAACATGGAGAAGCGTGCTGACAGCGCAGCGTCACGGCCCGTCCACACAGCGGCGTGCGTTGACGCTTGCCGGCGGGCGTGTCTGAAACTCGACCAACAACCATTCACATGAATCTCCCGCCCCTGACACACAAGCAGCGGTTTGATTGGCTAGAGCTTGTACTGGCATATGATTCGATTGGCTGACGCCTCGCCGAGGCGTCAAAAGTTGAACATTGCTCAACTTTTGCAGCGAGCCACGCCAGCTACGCTCCACGTCGCTTCCCACGATGCATTTCGGCTAAAAGTGACGCTTCCCCATTCAAAGTGAATGGGGAAGCGTCAACGCACGCCGCTGTGTGGACGGGCCGTCATACTTCATGAATGAATAGTGTAAGTAGCAAATCCTGCTTCGTAGTACAGGCCACTGGTGCCACAGAGATTTCATAAAATGAAGGATGTTTTTCTTCTATAAAACAGCTGTGGGCAGCAGATTCTGTGAGTCACGGACAGGAATCCCTCAATTTAAATAAAACGAGGCCACGCTTTATTAACTCGTGCGCACGCTTTATTAACTCGTGCGCACGCTTTATTAACTCGTGCGCACGCTTTATTAACTCGTGCGAACGAGAAAGTAAAACGTGGCCACGTTTTATTTATTTTTCTTTCAATGAACCCTCCAGGGCTCCGTAGTCTTCACCAACGACGTGTTATTTTAAGTCGAGGCTAAAAACAGATGCTTACCCAGAAGTCTTTTAACTTGTATTTACAATGTTGTTTTAAACTATCTCGTGCTTGCATGTGTTTTATGAATCAGTTATTCCATTACGTTTGTCTTAATAAGATACAGGGATAACGTTGTTTAATCAAAACTGCGTGTTTGCAGTTTATTTATTTATTTGGTTTGTTATTTTATATTTTCTTGAATATCATTTACCTCTGTCATGTATTTGTTTGTTTATTTGTTTGTTCATGTATTTGTTGTTTTATTTATTTTAGTTTTTTTTCAATAACAAATGTATTTCTTTAAGAAAAGGGGTGGGATTAAATAAGTGTAAACTTCTTCCCACCCCTTTTTCGATGTGTAATTGAGTAGATCATTTGTTTATATATAATTTAGAATCAGTAATATTTTTGTATATCAATTTGACACTGATTCATTTTGTACTTTCTACTTCTTACATGTTGAACTCAAATACCTGTACTTTCTACTTCTTACATGTTGAACTCAAATACCTGTACTTTCTACTTCTTACATGTTGAACTCAAATACCTGTACTTTCTACTTCTTACATGTTGAACTCAAATACCTGTACTTTCTACTTCTTACATGTTGAACTCAAATACCTGTACTTTCTACTTCTTACATGTTGAACTCAAATACCTGTACTTTCTACTTCTTACATGTTGAACTCAAATACCTGTACTTTCTACTTCTTACATGTTGAACCCAAATACCTGTACTTTCTACTTCTTACATGTTGAACCCAAATACCTGTACTTTCTACTTCTCACATGTTGAACACAAATACCTGTACTTTCTACTTCTTACATGTTGAACTCAAATACCTGTACTTTCTACTTCTCACATGTTGAACACAAATACCTGTACTTTCTACTTCTTACATGTTGAACTCAAATACCTGTACTTTCTACTTCTTACATGTTGAACTCAAATACCTGTACTTTCTACTTCTTACATGTTGAACACAAATACCTGTACTTTCTACTTCTTATATGTTGAACCCAAATACCTGTACTTTCTACTTCTTACATGTTGAACACAAATACCTGTACTTTCTACTTCTTACATGTTGAACTCAAATACCTGTACTTTCTACTTCTTACATGTTGAACACAAATACCGGTACTTTCTACTTCTTACATGTTGAACTCAAATACCTGTACTTTCTACTTCTTACATGTTGAACACAAATACCTGTACTTTCTACTTCTTACATGTTGAACTCAAATACCTGTACTTTCTACTTCTTACATGTTGAACACAAATACCGGTACTTTCTACTTCTTACATGTTGAACTCAAATACCTGTACTTTCTACTTCTTACATGTTGAACCCAAATACATGTACTTTCTACTTCTTACATGTTGAACTCAAATACCTGTACTTTCTACTTCTCTCATTTCCCAAACAGCTGGTTCCTTTAGTCTGAATGTGTGTTGTGGTCTTGTTGTTCACTTGTATTCTCTCCGTAGAGTTGAAACCTTTTTAAACCTCAACACAAAGTTAATTTTAACGAATTGCGTGTGAGATTTTAAAGCTGCATTTTCCCGCTTTTCTTCTCATTAAGCATCCGGGGGATGATCATTTATTTTCTTGTGGAATTACACTGCGTTGCTTTTCTTCTGGGTGCTTTTTATGCAGCTTCTTCTCCTGCAGATTATTAATCAGATTCATAAATAATAAACGACGGCAGGCAGCTCCGGGGCCACTGCTTCTTCAAATGATAGAGGAGAAGTTGGAGAGAACAATATTAACACAAAGCTGGCCGGATGTTTCCAGAGTCTGAACAGTCTGTGTGAGGACGTCTTTTAAAACGGTTCATATTCAGCACTGCAGGGAAGTTAGCACGACAAGCTAATCCCGCTCTCTCTTCTCTATATGTTTTAAGCTAACAAGGTCGCTAACCTGTAACCGGTGACGTAATAAATAGTATATTTGTATCTGTCAAAGTATTTCAATGTTGTTCTACTTAGTACTTCTACCCACAACAATTCAGAGGTAAATGGTGTACTTTTCCTCCACTACATGTATTTAATACCTTTAGTTACTTCACAGATCTGGATGAATGATGTGAAATCTAACCAAGTGTTGAGTCAGACTTTAGTTCCACCTGGAGTGAATCCACCAGCTACCCTGCAGTCTACAAAGTACTTCAGACTAGCTGCACCTTCACCAGCTACCCTGCAGTCTACAAAGTACTTCAGACTAGCTGCACCTTCACCAGCTACCCTGCAGTCTACAAAGTACTTCAGACTAGCTGCACCTTCACCAGCTACCCTGCAGTCTACAAAGTACTTCAGACTAGCTGCACCTTCACCAGCTACCCTGCAGTCTACAAAGTACTTCAGACTAGCTGCACCTTCACCAGCTACCCTGCAGTCTACAAAGTACTTCAGACTAGCTGCACCTTCACCAGCTGCCCTGCAGTCTACAAAGTACTTCAGACTAGCTGCACCTTCACCAGCTTTGAGAACACTTTCATGATCAATCTTTATAAAACACATCATATATATTATTCTGAAATGGACCAATCTGCACAACGACTACTTTCACTGTCTTTCACTATATTCTGATGAGAATACTTTTCTACTTTCACTTGAGGAACATTTTGAATGCAGGACTTTTACTGTAACAGAGTATTCCTGCACTCTGGTACTTCTACTTTTACTCAAGTACAAGATCTGAGTACTTCTACTTTTACTCAAGTACAAGATCTGAGTACTTCTACTTTTACTCAAGTACAAGAACTGAGTACTTCTACTTTTACTGAAGTACCAGATCTGAGTACTTCTACTTTTACTCAAGTACAAGATCTGAGTACTTCTACTTTTACTCAAGTACAATATCTGAGTACTTCTACTTTTACTCAAGTACAAGAACTGAGTACTTCTACTTTTACTCAAGTACAAGAACTGAGTACTTCTACTTTTACTCAAGTACAATATCTGAGTACTTCTACTTTTACTCAAGTACAAGAACTGAGTACTTCTACTTTTACTCAAGAACAAGATCTGAGTACTTCTACTTTTACTCAAGTACAATATCTGAGTACTTCTACTTTGACTCAAGTACAAGATCTGAGTACTTCTACTTTGACTCAAGTACAAGATCTGAGTACTTCTACTTTTACTCAAGTACAATATCTGAGTACTTCTACTTTTACTCAAGTACAGGATCTGAGTACTTCTACTTTTACTAAAGTACAACATCTGAGTACTTCTTGACATTTCTGTAATACTATTAAGAATGTGTTTTCAGTAAAACAGGTGGACGAAAACAAAAAATGCAGATTTTTTTATCCATAAAACTAGATTTTAAGCTTCCAAACCAGAACGTCGTTGTGAAAATGTTGCAACAAGTTGAATTTTTGATTAGAAAATAAATCCAAATGATCTTTGGCCAAGTATGTGAACACACGTGAAGAATTTGATTTGCCAGTGACATCTTTAAATGTTGTTCTTATAGTTTGCCATTGTTATTGAATTGAAGTAATTTAATGGTATATTGATCTTTTGATTTTGACATAATGTTGGCACTTCTTATAATGTTTTTTATTTGTTTATTATTAAACTCTGTAAAACCGTTAAACCTATATTTCCCCACGGGATAGAAAAAAGTATTCTGACAGTTATTTAAATTCCTCGGACAGTAATTTGACTTCGCTGAACTTTAATCTTTTGAAAATGAAATTATTTAAAGTCCCTTTTTAATAAAGAGCATGTTAATTAACTGCTTTAACATCAGTTCAAAGCCTGCGTCGTGTTTCCTGCTCTGGACAGAATCAGAGGTCACAGAGGCTTATCAGCGCCTGACCTTTGACCCCCGGCCGCTGGATGTGGAGGAATAAATGAGTCTGAGAGAGAGTATGGAAATGAGAAGTGATCTTTCCACCTGGGCCAGATAACCTCTGGGTTAAGCCCCGCCCCCACGACCTCCAGCTGACCTCCTGCTCAACACTTTCATTAGAGTTTAAATGCTGTTAGAAAAAGAGGAGGAGAGAAGAAGAGGATACAAGAGGAGGAGATAAGAGGAAGAACCAAGAGGAGGAAACGAGAAGAGACAAGAGAGGAAACAAGAGAAGGAGACAAGAGGAAACGACAACGGGAGGAGACAAGAGGAGTAGAAAAGAGGCTGGGACAAGAGGGCACAAGAAGAGACAAGAGCAAAAACGGAAAGAGGGGACAGGAAGAAACAAGAGGAAGAGAAAAGAGGAGGAAACGAGAGGATGTGACAGAAGGAAACGAGAGGAAGAGATAGGAGGAAGCGAAAGGAGGAAACAAAAGGAGGAATCTTGAGAAGCAAAGAAGAGTTGAGAAGAGGAGGACACAAGTGGAGGAAAAACAGGAGGAAACAAGAGGAGACAAGAGGGAGGAGGAAACAAGAGGAGACAAGAGGGAGGAGGAAACAAGAGGAGACAAGAGGAGACAAGAGGGAGGAGGAAACAAGAAGAGGAGAGAGAAGAAAAAAAAGAGAAGGACACAAGAGGAAACAAGAAGATGTGACGGAAGGAAACGAGAGGAAGAGACAGGAGGAGACAAAATGAGGAAACATAAGGAGGACACAAGAGGAGACAATACCAAACAAGAGGATGAGACAAGAGGAGAAAACAAGAGGATATAAGAGGAGGAGACAAGAAGAAGAGACTAGAAGATGAGACGAGAGGAGGAGACAAGAAGAGGAAAAAAGGGCAGGAAATTAGATGCCAAGGAAATGAACGGACAAGGAAATTAGGTGACAAAGAAAGGAGAAGGAAAAAGAGATGAGGGAACAAGTTGCTAAAATCAGGCCTCTGATAATTATATAAGAAAACAAGCAGATAAGGGAAGAAGGGGAGGAAGAGATCTTTCAAACTATTACGCAGTTCATCCAGGTCAGGGAAAAGGGCTTAGGAAAAGGGGGTTAGGAAAAGGGCTTAGGAAAAGGGGGTTAGGAAAAGGGGTGAGGATGAGACGTATAGGATTCAGGAAGTGTGTTTCTGTTTGAGTGACGGACAGGAAGCATCTGTGTCATCATTAGCGTCCTAACCTCTGTAAATATGCATCTTCCTCCGGCGTGTCTCTCACTGAACTCATGCATTATGGATGCTCTCCTACTCCTTTTGATTTCATGACAAATGCCGTTTTCTCCCAGTTCCCTCCCACAGTTTAGTCGTGGAGCTTCACTGCCATCATGTGGCTGCAGATACGTGTTGCTTGTTTGTTTATTTATTTAGAGGACAGTGCACATTAATCCACATTGCTGTAAATGAGCCATTTCGTCCTTGGCAAGATGTTAAATGACCGCAACAAGACTAGGGAAATAAAAGCATGATTAAATAGAGTACAGCAGACAACAGCAGTACAACAATAAATACATAGCAGTAGAGAGGAACATGCAAACAGAT
The DNA here is from genome assembly GCF_902827115.2 of Pseudochaenichthys georgianus. Classification (NCBI taxonomy): domain Eukaryota; kingdom Metazoa; phylum Chordata; class Actinopteri; order Perciformes; family Channichthyidae; genus Pseudochaenichthys; species Pseudochaenichthys georgianus. Next base: position 3,575,340 of record NC_047512.1, on the reverse strand, counting down.
GAAATATCCTCATACCTTGATACAGTTAAAAGTGGTAGAGTAACATGTATTTATAAAGCGCTTTTCCCAGACATAGTTACAAAGTGACATAGAATAAAAAGATAGAAGCACCCAAGTTACCCAGAGGCCTGCAGATCACAAACTGGACTCGGGTCTGAGGAGCAATGGATCACAGGATACAGGATGATATCATCGGGATACAAAAAGATGTTTCTGTATTCGATTACATTACAAAAACAAATTGAGATTACCAGCAGGATTACAGTGTATACATTTGGAAAGAAAGATTGTGTATTATAGGTAGATACTGAATTAATTTGCGATATTGTTTATATTTAGGCTACGTCCATTCTTCTTTATTTGAAATACTTTTATTTGTTATGCAGCAGGTGGACATCTGATTTATTAAGCAAAAATAGTCTATAGTTTTTTTTAAATATGTATAAGTGTGTGTGTGTGTGTGTGTGTGTGTGTGTGTGTGTGTGTGTGTGTGTGTGTGTGTGTGTGTGTGTGTGTGTGTGTGTGTGTGTGTGTGTGTGTGTGTGTGTGTGTGTGTGTGTGTGTGTGTGTGTGTGTGTGTGTGTGTGTGTGTGTGTGTGTGTGTGTGTGTGTGTGTGTGTGTGTGTGTGTGTGTGTGTGTGTGTGTGTGTGTGTGTGTGTGTGTGTGTGTGTGTGGTGGCTTTTTAACCTTAAGCCACTGAGGGATGGGAACGGGAGAACTAAGTTCGGCGCCTGTTCCAGATGATAAAACAATGTCCATACGAGTGTCTTTCGATCGATCATTTATTTACCATGTGATTGTATCCATATTGCCTTTCTGCTACCATTCAGACACCAATATATGCATGCCAGGCACGCTGAATACAAACAGGTTTAACACACCGACACGGTCGAAAACTCTTTGCTACCGTCCCACACACCTGCATCTGATCACCCACTCTGACATGTATACTCACAAGTGAATACTCCATCTTGTGTTCATTGCTGGAAGTGCATCCTTAATTAAACTTGTGCAAATAAAATACAAACAAAGACACATGCATTATGGCTCCAACAGTATGTATGTATATCGCAGACCCCATCCATTTTTAAGAGAAGGCTTAAGACTTTCCTTTTTGATAAAGCTTATAATTAGGTCTGGCTCAGGCTTGCCTTGAATCACTGAACAAACTAAAATGTTGACCCATAAGAACCCGGACCCATTTCTACTTTTGGGGAAATTAAGGGGAACAGAATTTAGACTAAATAGACCACCAAGAACACATTTCTGACAAGTAACGCCCCCTAGTGTCAAATATCTGAACATTTACATTTTTGTCACATTGGGCTTTATCATATTTCTAATATATGTCACTCCGGGGTTACTGTGAAAGTTTATGGTTAAAGTCCCGATGTGATACCAGTGTCACTGAGTTGTGGTTTGAGTCGTGGCTGTTGCTGTGGTCCTGAGTCGTGGTGTGAGTCGTGGCTGTTGCTGTGGTCCTGAGTCTTGGTATGAGTCGTGGCTGTTGCTGTGGTCCTGAGTCGTGGCTGTTGCTGTGGTCCTGAGTCGTGGTATGAGTCGTGGCTGTTGCTGTGGTCCTGAGTCGTGGTATGAGTCGTGGCTGTTGCTGTGGTCCTGAGTCTTGGTATGAGTCCTGGCTGTTGCTGTGGTCCTGAGTCGTGGTATGAGTCGTGGCTGTTGCTGTGGTCCTGAGTCGTGGTATGAGTCGTGGCTGTTGCTGTGGTCCTGAGTCGTGGTATGAGTCGTGGCTGTTGCTGTGGTCCTGAGTCGTGGCTGTTGCTGTGGTCCTGAGTCTTGGATCCTGAGAATCCATCTTAATTTTCTTCTTATATAAAAATGCTGTCAATGTTGTAAATGTATTATCTCTTTAATTTACACACGACATCTATTTCACGTGTGTCCGTCCTCAGAGAGAGTTCCTCCTCTGTTTCTCTCTCTGAGGGTTCTAACATTTTTAACCATTAACTTTTGGGTTTCTTTGGGAGTTTTTAATTGTGCGATGTGAGGGTCTAAGGACAGAGGGGGGTCGTTTTCATATTCTGTACAAACTGTAAAATGTTTGTTGTTCGGCTCCATAAATAAACTTTGATTGATGAATTGATGCGTTAACTCATTATTAGTATTATTCATATTAATAATCATTGTTGTTGGTGTTGTTGTTTTTATTATTAATAATAATAATAATATATAATAATAATTTTTAATTGATTTAGGTCATTTAGAAAATATATGTAACAAAAAAAGACAATGTTTTATACGAAAATAAGATATTCTTAGCAACATTAACATAAATGTGTACAAATATAAATACATCCAGAAGTGGAGGAAACAAGAGGAGGACACAAGTGGAGGAAACAAGACGAAACAAGAGGAGGGGACAAGAGGAAGAGATAGGAGGAAACATGAGAAGGAGACAAGAGGAAATGAAAGGAGGAAACAAAAGGAGGAAAAGAAAGGATTAATCTAGAGAAGGAAAGAAGAGTTGAGAAGAGGTGGACACAAGTGGAGGAAACAAGAGGAGGAAACAAGAGGAGGATTATTACTTTATATAATCTTTTAAAGGGTTTTTCTATATGTTGTCATTATTCATTCAAGCGTGACAACATCCTTGTCCAAGAATACTAACAGTCTCATATTAGCACCATCAAGATGTTTTTTAAAAAGCCCTGAGTTGATCCTCAGGGAGTTTCTTCGTCTTAATAAATGTTTTGTTTCATTTTATTTGATGTGATCTCCATCTCCCACACCTCTCAGCTCCCATCATGCCTCTGTGCTGTTGACAGAGCATTAGAATATGATTTCAGGCATCTTCATTTGTTTTTTTCCCCGCGCCCCTCGCTGCTGGTAAACATAAATCACAGCGTGCGGAGCCCAGATCTCATATAAATGTCAGGAGACACAGCGGAGCTCATAAACCTCTAATTTGATCTTTATTCATCCGGGACACAGCGTGGATAAAAGCTCATCTCGTAAATCATCGTGTTCTGCACTCTGTCAGCTGCCATGTGGGGGCCGAATGTACTTAAAGTATCACAAGTTAAAGAAGTCATTCTGCAGGAAAACACCTCCATATGTGGTATATTATTATATATTTATTAGATGTATTTATTGTTGCATCAAGCAGCATTTTACTGTTTTTAAATTAAATGTTTGTACTTTTGAAATGTTTGATAATTTCACCATTTTGCATTATATCTCATTAAAATTATAATTATGTTTGATATAAAGCCCTATCCAAGGGGATTTATGTAATTAATTATTTTCGAATGTATTCTTCCTATTATTTTATTTGTTCTGCATAATTATTTTTATTTATCTTTGATATACAGCCCTTCTTTTAGTAGTTTATACATTTTATTAGGCTAAGGGTTTTCGTAACCCTACCCTAATAAAACAAATAACCCTTAACCATTGAAATGTTATTATTACATGGCTTAGTTGAATCTGCGACTCTGATTGGTCAATTCGGACATTTCAGAGGTTAATATGCAGAAGCACAGACCACTGTTAAGCCCTATAACGACCGTTGCTAAGGAGGACCAAGACAGAGAGAGAGAAAGGAAAATAAGTTAAAAGACAGAGCACTGGACATCAGATAAAACACCAGAAGAAGACAGACAGGGAGTAAACACTAACAGGAACAGCAGAAGAAGACAGACAGGGGCCGTTTCTCAATGTCGAGTAGAGCTGCTGCAGAGCCACTATTTCAAGTATACTACGTCATCGAGTGGCGCCGAAGGACTGTTTAAACGGCGCCACTCGATGACGTAATATACATGAAATAGTGGCTCTGCAGCAGCTCTACTCGACATTAAGAAACGGCCAGTGAGTAAACACTAATGGCGCATTTCCACTGCAGCGGGTAGCGCTGTTTAAGCGTCCTTAATCGTCCTCAAGCTGCCAGGCCAGTTTTTACGATAATTTTCAAGCCAATGAAATAATTTCCATTAATATTGGGGTTCCAGTCGTTAGTTTATTTAGTATGTGGCCGAGTAATAAGCGAATAACACCCTTCAGTCTGTCTGTTCTTTTTCAATAATAAATAAAATGTATTATTATTGTCATAGTCTGCTCCATCATTCACCCGTAGTTTTCCATTCACCTGTCTCCACACCCACTCGTTAGCTCACTCTCTTTCTCTTCTGCACCCATTAGCTTCTGCCAGTATTTAAACCCACACCTTACACACACTCTTTGCCAGATTGTACTTTGCCTCATGCTTGTCTTTCCCGCGTTTGAAACTAGATTGCCTACCCGGTTCCGACCCTGCCTGTCCTCGATCTGCCTGCTCTGTAGTGATGGCGAGATGAAGCCTTATGAAGCTTTGAAGCTTTCCAGCCAATTGGTTCGCAAAAGGGTTCATCTCACGAGGCTTCATCATGGGCTTCATCTGAACACAAACCCCCTGCTGGTCAAAGTGTGTAAAACAGGCAGATTGGACATCTCCACAGTGTGCTCTATCTCATACCGAGTTCCCAATGAGTAAAGCCTTAGAATAACTCTAAACAACGAACATTAAATCATATTTTCATGTTAACAATATTGTATTTATTCCAGTTGAATGATTGTGATTGAAAAGCCTAAGGAGGCTGGTAAACATTGCAAAGAGGGATTTGTATTCCTTAATAATATTCATAAACTTAACCATGTTGTAGCCGGAGAAAGGCTAAACCATATCAAAGAATACATTTATTAACTACCTTATCTCATTTAGCTGTAGCTTTTATAAACAACAACAAATACGTATTGTTCAGTCGTTGAACCAGGGACCCTGCGGTCATGAGTCAACTGCTTTCCAGCTGAGCCACAGCACACACACTGAAGCTCCCTGAAAACACTGCAACATATTTATTCCTACATTTATTTATGCTTGTATCCATTTATACGTTATGACATGTTCCGACCTCTATATGAGTGAGGGTCTGAGCTCTCTTGATTCCATCGTGTCACCGGGTACAGGAGGGGTAATATGGTTCTTAGTATACATCCATGGGTATTATGAGCGTTGTGGTTCAGCGGTTCAACCGATCTGAATCGCTTCCTGAAGCAGTCACGTGGTATCGACAGGCAGCGAGGCTTCGTTTGTCATCGATGATGTCACTGGCCCAAAACGATACAAGCCTCGATACATGCTTCACAAAAAGCTTCGGGGATTACTCGACACACGCTCCGAAGCCTCGGCGCAATACGTAACATCACTACTGCTCTGCCTGTTCCCTGATCCTGCCTGTCCCTCGACTATCCTGTCTGGCCTGTTATCCGACCCTGCCTGTATCCACGCTGACCGGCTTGCTTACTCCCTGACTCTCTGCCTGTCCCTGACTCACCTTCTGCCCGCTGTCCTCCGGTGCGTTAAACTGCTCGGTTGGTATTCCTCAGATCCAGTGGAATCTCCAGTAAAGGATATTACCAATTCTCCTTGGTTTCTCGAGTGCTGCATTTGGGTTCTCCTTAAGATTGTGACAGAACAATTTGGCCAGAATATGGACCCAGCGCACTCCTCTTCACCAAGAGACCGTTTCGAGAGAGTTGAGGACGCTCTCCAGAGGCAGGACGCCTCGATAGCCGCCCTGGCCACCGAGGCTCATCATGCTAACTCTTCACATGACCAGACGCTAACCTATTTATCTGCGCAGCTACAGCAGCTAACGGCTACTCTGCAGCAGCTAGTGGCAGGAGTGGCCGCTCCAGCGCCTCTTCCTATGCCGTCGACACCCGCTTCTGCATCACCTCTGATGGGATTTACCCCGGAGCCTCGGGTGGGAACTCCGGAGCGCTACGCCAGGGAACCGGAGGGCTGCAGCCCGTTTCTTACGAACTGTTCTATCCTGTTTACGCTGCAGCCACACACTTTCGCTTCTGAAGCCGCTCGTGTGGCGTTCACGGTCAATCATTTGACTGGGAAAGCCCGACTGTGGGGCACAGCGGAATGGGAGCAACAAACACCCGCCTGCTCTTCGTTCCCCGCTTTTTCTGCGGAGCTGCGCAAGGTGTTTGGACCCGTGTCTGTGGGTCCAGACGCTGCAGTAGGACTACTGAACCTGAGCCAGGGTAATGGATCTGTGGTGGATTATGCCATTGAGTTTCGCACCCGGAGCCGCCTCAGCAACTGGAATTCTGCAGCCCAGTGTGACGCCTATCTGCGTGGTTTGACGAGCTGGTGTCGTTTGATCTGCCCAATTCACTGGATGGGTTGATTGAACTGACTTCCCGCATGGATCGGCGCATCCAGACACGGAGAAGGGAGCGACGATCGGAGGGAGTTCAACAGGCCTGGGCGCCCCGACGTCCGAGTTTGGCTGCGACTCACTCCAGAGCCGCAACCAGGGGGGGATGAGCCCATGCAGGTGGGTCGCACCAACCTCAACGTGAGCATCGCAGACGTCGTAACCTGTGTCTCTACTGCGGCCGGGCCGGCCATTTTGTTTCTCACTGCCCGGTAAAAGGCAAGGCTCAGCAGTAATGGGGAACATACTGGTGAGCCAAACCCCTGGATTTGTTCCTGCTCAGAGACCATTGAGCCACGCCAGGTTGCTATTACCGGATAGCTCTCAGGCTCTTGCTGTTTTTATTGACTCTGGTTCGGACGCGAATATTATGGACGAGAAGCTTATGCTGCAGTTGGGAATAGACCGGGTTATTTTGTCTCGCCCAGTTCCAGCCAACGCCTTAGACGGTCACCTGCTGGGGACAGTGACTCATCAGACTGTACCCGTTCACATGCTCCTGTCTGGGAACCATCACGAAACTATTCAGTTTCATGTTCTCCGGTCTCCACATATTCCGCTGATCCTGGGTTATCCATGGCTCCGCCGCCACAACCCTAACATTGACTGGGAGACGGGAGCCATTTTGGGTTGGAGTCCTTCTTGTCATCAGATCTGCCTGAAACAGGCTGCCGCGCCACAGCGTTTGGTGAACCCCAGGCAAGTTCCAGATGTTACAGGGGTTCCACCAGAATATCTGGACTTCAAGGAAGTATTCAGCAAGTCGAGGGCTACTTCCTTACCACCACACCGGCCCTACGACTGTGCCATCGACCTGCATCCCGGCACCAGCCCTCCCAGGGGTCGATTGTACTCCCTGTCTGCTCCGGAAAGAGTTTCCATGGAGACATATATCAATGACGCTCTGGCGACTGGGATTATTCGCCTGTCCTCATCACCTGCTGGCGCAGGGTTCTTCTTTGTGGAGAAGAAGGACAAGACCCTAAGGCCCTGTATCGACTTTCGGCGTCTTAATGACATTACGATCAAGAATCGATACCCACTGCCTCTTATCTCTTCTGCATTCGAGTTGCTGCAGGGAGCAACCATATTCACAAAGCTGGACTTGCGTACCACTTGGTACGTATTCGCGAGGGGGATGAGTGGAAGACCGCCTTCAACACCTCGGGGCACTACGAGTACCTAGTCATATCTTTTGGGCTTACCAACGTCCCTGCCGTATTCCAGGCGTTGGTAAATGACGTGCTCCGAGACATGTTGGACCGACACGTGTTTGTTTACTTGGATGACATCCTGATCTTTTCCAAGACGCTGAAAGAACACGTGCACCACGTCCAGGCGGTTCTCAGGAGATTGCTCGAGAACTCGCTGTTTGTTAAAACGGAGAAGTGCGAGTTTCACACATCCTCTGTCTCTTTTCTGGGATACATCGTGGGACAAGGGAGCATCGAGATGGATCCTTCCAAGGTTGATGCAGTCACTTCCTGGCCGGTTCCAGAATCCCCGAAGCGGCTACAACAGTTCCTCGGGTTCGCCAACTTCTACCGGAGGTTCATTCGTGGATACAGTACCTTGGCCGCTCCTCTCACAGCCCTGACCTCCTCTAAGGTTATGTTCCAGTGGTCCTCCTCGGCTGAGGAGGCGTTACAGAACCTTAAGGCCAGGTTCACCTCCGCCCCCATCCTCTGAGTACCCGATCCTGTAAGACCGTTTGTTTTGGAGGTGGATCCTTCTGATATGGGGGTGGGAGCCATCCTGTCTCAGCGAGCAATGAACAGCCAAAAACTCCATCCCTGTGCTTTATTTTCAAGGCGTTTGACTCCAGCGGAGAGAAATTATGATGTGGGAAACCGGGAGCTGCTAGCAGTGAAGTTGGCTCTGGAGGAGTGGCGTCACTGGTTCGAGGGGACCAGTCAACCTTTCCTGGTGTGGACCGACCACAAGAATTTGGAGTAAATCCGGTCGGCCCGCAGACTGAATTCCCAACTGGCTAGATGGGCCCTTTTCTTCACTCGGTTCAATTTCTCCCTCTCCTAACGCCCTGGTTCCCGGAACATTAAGGCTGACGCTCTTTCTCGTCAGTTTGGAGAGGGAGGTAACATTCCCAGGGGCTTGGACACCATCCTTCCGACTCCTCAGCTCGTCGCCGCCCTCATCTGGGAGGTGGGGGAGAGGGTCAAGGCCGCCCAGCAGGACCGGCCGGGACCCAGTGCCTGTCCTCCGAACCGCCTGTTCGTTCCGCAGACGCTGAGGTCTGATGTTATCCAGTTGGCTCATAACTCCAGACTCACCTGCCATCCTGGGATCCAACGCACATGGGAGGTAGTCCAGCAAAGATTCTGGTGGGCAACACTTTAGGAGGACACCAGGGAATTTGTTAATGCCTGCCCTGTTTGCAATCAAAACAAGTCTTCTCACCAAGCTCCTGCTGGTCTCCTACGAGCTCTGCCTATCCCTCATCGCCCCTGGTCTCACATTTCTCTGGACTTTGTTACTGGTCTGCCACCGTCCAACGGACACACTGCCATCTTGACGGTGGTAGACCGATTCAGTAAGATGGCTCATTTTGTGCCGATACCCAAGCTCCCCTCAGCTAAAGAGACGGCGGAGCTGGTCCTGCTCCATGTGTTCCGGCTCCATGGGCTGCCTACTGCCTATGTGGTTTCCGATCGTGGTCCTCAATTTACCTCTGTGTTCTGGAGGGAATTCTGCACGCTCCTTGGGGCCACGGTCAGTCTTTCATCCGGTTTCCATCCGCAATCCAACGGTCAGACAGAAAGAAAGAACCAGGAGATGGAGACGACCTTACGCTGTATAGTCTCCAAGCACCAAGCGGCCTGGGCTAAACAACTGCTCTGGGTCGAGTACGCCCACAACACTCTGGTCAGTTCGGCCACCAAGCTGTCCCCATTTCAGTGTGCTTACGGGTTTCAACCCCCTCTGTTTCCGGCCCTGGAGAGGGAGGTTACCTGTCCGTCTGTCCAGGCTTTCATCCGTCGTTGTCGACGGACCTGGAATCAAGCCCGGAGAACTCTCGTTTGTTCGGCCAACCGGTACGCCTCCTCTGCCAACCGCCGACGTTCCAAAGAACCTGTCTACCAGGTGGGCCAAAAGGTATGGCTTTCCTCCCGGGATATTCCTTTACGGGTGGATTCAAGAAGCTTGAACCTAAAATGCATTGGACCTTTTGAGATTGTCAGGATAATCAATCCCGCAGCAGTAAGACTGCCTCGGACTCTGCGGATCCATCCCACCTTCCACGTTTCCAGGATCAAACCTGTCCGAGAGAGGGCCTTGGTTCCTGCGGTCCCTCCCCCCCCACCCCCCCGGATGATTGATGGCGGGCCTACGTACACTCTCCGACGACTTCTTCGTTCCCGTCGCAGAGGAAGAGGAGTCCAGTACCTGGTGGACTGGAAGGGTTACGGCCCTGAGGAGAGGGCTTGGGTTCCAGCTCGTCATGTGTTGGACCCGGCTCATCAGGGAGTTCCATCGGCGTAATCCCGAGCAACCATCTAAGACGGGCAGAGACACAGGGAGAGTCTCTCCTCTTACCGTCAGCTCTTCAGAGGAGGACAGCGAGGGGCCGGCTTCTGATGAGGACGCAGATTCCCACAGGGGGCAGGAGAGGGAGGCCGAAAGAACTTTTCAGATGAGTACTAATTCCACCTCCCACCCTCCTTTGTAGATTAGCATTTAGGGACATCAGGAGCCGTCCATTAAGGGGGGGTTCTGTCATAGTCTGCTCCATCATTCACCAGCAGTTTTCCATTCACCTGTCTCACCTGTTTTCCACACCCACTCGTTGCTTCTGCCAGTATTTAAACCCGCACCTTACACACACTCTTTGCCAGATTGTACTTTGCGTCATGCTTGTCTCTCCCGCGTTTGAAACTAGATCCGGTTCCGACCCCGCCTGTCCTCGATCTGCCTGCTCTGCCTGTTCCCTGATCCTGCCTGTCCCTCAACTATCCTGTCTGGCCTGTTATCCGACCCTGCCTGTATCTACGCTGAACACCTCGCTTACTCCCTGACTCTCTGCCTGTCCCTGACTCACCTTCTGCTCGCTGTCCTCCGGTGCGTTAAACTGCTCGGTCGGTATTCCTCCGATCCAGTGGAATCTCCAATAAAGTTTATTACCAATTCTCCTTGGTTTCTCGAGTGCTGCATTTGGGTTCTCCTTAAGATTGTGACAATTATTATTATTATTATTATTAATAATGACTGTCTTGCTGCACATTATCCCATATTATTATTTGTATCATTATTATTTTTATTATTATTACTTTTATCTTGTAATAGTTATTATTAAATGAATATTTAATTGTATTTATGTTTGATATCCAGCCCTTTTTTTTATTATTATTTTATTATAATTATTATTTAACGCAATAAGAAGAAACATTTATGCATGAACGAATAATAAAAATCCAAAAAATACAACGTATTGTACAAAAAGAAAGAAATAGCATTAGCATTGACTTTTATGGGTCGAGTACGCCCACAACACTCTGGTCAGTTCGGCCACCAAGCTGTCCCCATTTCAGTGTGCTTACGGGTTTCAACCCCCTCTGTTTCCGGCCCTGGAGAGGGAGGTTACCTGTCCGTCTGTCCAGGCTTTCATCCGTCGTTATCGACGGACCTGGAATCAAGCCCGGAGAACTCTCGTTTGTTCGGCCAACCGGTACGCCTCCTCTGCCAACCGCCGACGTTCCAAAGAACCTGTCTACCAGGTGGGCCAAAAGGTATGGCTTTCCTCCCGGGATATTCCTTTACGGGTGGATTCAAGAAGCTTGAACCTAAAATGCATTGGACCTTTTGAGATTGTCAGGATAATCAATCCCGCAGCAGTAAGACTGCCTCGGACTCTGCGGATCCATCCCACCTTCCACGTTTCCAGGATCAAACCTGTCCGAGAGAGGGCCTTGGTTCCTGCGGTCCCTCCCCCCCCACCCCCCCGGATGATTGATGGCGGGCCTACGTACACTCTCCGACGACTTCTTCGTTCCCGTCGCAGAGGAAGAGGAGTCCAGTACCTGGTGGACTGGAAGGGTTACGGCCCTGAGGAGAGGGCTTGGGTTCCAGCTCGTCATGTGTTGGACCCGGCTCATCAGGGAGTTCCATCGGCGTAATCCCGAGCAACCATCTAAGACGGGCAGAGACACAGGGAGAGTCTCTCCTCTTACCGTCAGCTCTTCAGAGGAGGACAGCGAGGGGCCGGCTTCTGATGAGGACGCAGATTCCCACAGGGGGCAGGAGAGGGAGGCCGAAAGAACTTTTCAGATGAGTACTAATCCCACCTCCCACCCTCCTTTGTAGATTAGCATTTAGGGACATCAGGAGCCGTCCATTAAGGGGGGGTTCTGTCATAGTCTGCTCCATCATTCACCAGCAGTTTTCCATTCACCTGTCTCACCTGTTTTCCACACCCACTCGTTGCTTCTGCCAGTATTTAAACCCGCACCTTACACACACTCTTTGCCAGATTGTACTTTGCGTCATGCTTGTCTCTCCCGCGTTTGAAACTAGATCCGGTTCCGACCCCGCCTGTCCTCGATCTGCCTGCTCTGCCTGTTCCCTGATCCTGCCTGTCCCTCAACTATCCTGTCTGGCCTGTTATCCGACCCTGCCTGTATCTACGCTGAACGCCTCGCTTACTCCCTGACTCTCTGCCTGTCCCTGACTCACCTTCTGCTCGCTGTCCTCCGGTGCGTTAAACTGCTCGGTCGGTATTCCTCCGATCCAGTGGAATCTCCAATAAAGTTTATTACCAATTCTCCTTGGTTTCTCGAGTGCTGCATTTGGGTTCTCCTTAAGATTGTGACAATTATTATTATTATTATTATTATTATTAATAATGACTGTCTTGCTGCACATTATCCCATATTATTATTTGTATCATTATTATTTTTATTATTATTACTTTTATCTTGTAATAGTTATTATTAAATGAATATTTAATTGTATTTATGTTTGATATCCAGCCCTTTTTTTTATTATTATTTTATTATAATTATTATTTAACGCAATAAGAAGAAACATTTATGCATGAACGAATAATAAAAATCCAAAAAATACAACGTATTGTACAAAAAGAAAGAAATAGCATTAGCATTGACTTCAACAAATGACCACGAATAAATGCAAAGTCAAAATTTAAATTGACATGTGTCTATCGTGACTTCAGTGAGGGGTTTGTGTGCAGGCAGACGGAGATGAAGCCGCAGTTATGAACAGAGGGCGGTGTTCACCAAAGTGGCACAATTTAATTTGTGCGGCAGGAACTGCACGGCTGCGATAGACTCGGTAATGAAACCTCTCAGCTTTAAGTTCTGTCTACTTTATATTCACAAAGAGAAACGAGCGAGGCAGTCATTGTGGAGACATGCAAATACGCTGATCTCTTTCATACGAGCTGCACCCAATTGGAGGGAGGTTCAGACTTTGACAACCAGAACAAATGCCCTGCGAGCACAAACATGCGCAGGTCAGGAGGAAGAATTCAACTTTCTTTATCCTCTTTTCAACGCCAGCAGTCACATTCTGTGTGTTCGCATACTGTTAAATTAGTCATCTGAGATTAGAGACGGCTTAAGGAAGGAAAGTTTTTCTCTTGAAAAGTTGATAAAGCTTTGCAACTTCATGTATACTGAACATATGCAAAAACAAAATGTGGGGAAGTTTGTCTTCGTTGGAGAGTCTCTGAAGTTTTCCCTGTGCACTTCTCACAGCATGTCCGGTTGATATTAATTACCCACTACTTAATTTCCTCAGGGGCCTCTTGACTTGAAAAAAACATAAAAACGATTACAAACAGGCAATAAATGAAAATTAACATACACGTAACCCATGGTGACCACGATATACCAAGGCAGTTCAAAGAGATGCAAAATACTAAGATATAAAGGCAAAAACAATCAGAGATGCGACACATTCACAAAATGTTAACAAGGACGGGCTAATAAGATCTACGTCAAACAACTACAAGGAGACACAAAATGATTATAAAGATGAACAAATATGCAAATGACTTCAAGCACCTGCAAAATGTCAACATTTTACATGGGCCTTTGTTTGCGCAGGTCGGCCACTGTCAAGGTGTGTTAAATAATAATCCCAATTAAAATTACGAGAGCCACCAATTTGCTGCTAGCTAGCTACATCCTATTTTTGGAAAATGTTTAAACTGTTTCAAACTGAATGGCATTGTTGAAATTCTAACAATCCTTACTGCACATTGCCAAGGACAGATACCACACCCTGCCTCTCCCAACAAGTTACTCATTGTGTTATGCAGTAAAACCTGTTCCCTCTTCTTACTACGCACCTGCAAAACTAGAGCAACACATTCCCACTCCCAACTCGGCCTATGTTGACGTTACGTCAGGGTCCCTTTCGTCACTTTCCAACGTAAGGGGGGCCCTTTAGCGTCGAGTTTCAACTATCAGGGCGTCCCATTGACTTGCGTAGAGCTCCCTGAACGTTGGTAATAGACGAGTTGGGATCGCGGCGAAATGCTCTCCGCAGATCCATTCTCACAGCGTTTATCAACCTTTGTCTTACTCAATATCAAGCCACACTTATTGTTTTTACTTCTTTATTTTGATTGAATAATGTAGGACTTTTGTTGCCGTCAGTTATGGGGAGAGTAGGGGCTCAGAATACTGAAATCTGTATTGTTTCATCGTTTTTTCCTTCTAATTTTGTATTCTTTTCTAAACCACACACTGTTATTTACTCAACAATAACACATAATTATCCTTGTGTTTATTTATTTGTTTGATTAATAAACACAAGTTGGAGTCCGTCAGGACCGAGGGTCGGAGCAGCTCATTTGCTTTAGAGAATTTTACACCCGGAAGTAAGTGTTCTCTCCGCTTCGCTTGACAAACCCCGTGATAGTCCTCAAGCTCTGTGATTGAATGTTTGAGTGTGCGCCGAGGGTTACGCCGAGCGCCGAACAACACTTTGAAATGGAATGGAACCACGGCAGACTGTCCAAAACTGGATTTGAACTGCTGGGAATTGTAGTTTTAAAAGACGTTTTCGTATTTCCCATAATAAGAAGTTACCAGTATTAAACTGTGTACATCCCTGGAGGTTTAGGGGATAGGAAACGCTCAAATTTAAAACATATAATTAATAAATGGGTGAAAATTGCTTGTGCCCATAATGGGAAGCATACACACATGCCAGCTAAGGTCAGAAGAGCTTTATTTAACAGCTGGTCTTATGTCTGTGACCCCTCCTGTTGTTCATTGATGAGAGAGAAGTAGTTTTTTTGTGCTAAATCTCTCTAAAAAGGTCAGATTTCACTTGTTTTACATCAATCTTGATACAGGGTATGTTGTACTTTGGATTCTCCTCACCATCATCCAGGGGTAGTTTTCACTAAGTATAATAATAAATAATTTTTGGACAGACACTATAATTTATAGTGTTTTACTATGTTCAATCTGAATTTTCTTTAAAATAAAAAACATCTATATTGATTCTGACTTTTCTACATCCAACTCATCGGTTTATCATTACTTTGAGAAAAAGATTATTAATTTAATCCTTTTAGAAGGGAAGATATGGTCATTTGTTCTGGGAATGTCATTTTCGTGCCTGAGACCTGAAAAACAGGCTCATGGCTAACAGGTTAAGCTCTGAGCCTCAGGCTCGAAGACGACATTTCCAAAACAAATGAACAACAACAATTGAAATGGTAGTTTAATATTCATGTCATTTTCGAGACGAGAAAAACAGCAGATACCACACCCTGCCTCTCCCAACAAGTTATTATTTGTGGTTTGCAGTCAAACACCACCCTATCAAGGTATTCTAGGTCCCACGCCTTCACATCTACAGGTATAATAATTAGTGCGAACAGCTGATTCCTCATTCACTGCTGCATGTAAACAAGAGCAGGCGGAGAAGAGATTGTTTCTGTTCAGAAAAAGTGAAACTATTTGACAGCTAACACTGAGAGGTGAAATGGCGCAGCAAGAAAATTGGCTTGACCAAAAGAAATTCAGATGTTCGATCTGTCTGGATCCACTGAAGGAACCGGTGACTATTCCCTGTGGACACAACTACTGCATGAACTGTATTCATCGCCACTGGGATGGAGAGGATGAGAATGAAATATACAGCTGCCCTGTGTGTAGACACACCTTTGCACCAAGGCCTGTCCTGGTGAAAAATACCTTGCTTGCAGAGTTAGTGGAGGAGCTGAAGGAGACTGGACTCCAAGCTGCTCCTGCTGATCTCTGCTATGCTGGAGATGAAGACGTGGGATGTGATTTCTGTACTGGGAGAAAACTGAGAGCCTTGAAGTCCTGTCTGCAGTGTGTCGCCTCATACTGTGAGAAACACCTCCAGCCTCATTATGAATCTCCTGCCTTTAAGAAACACAAGCTGGTGGAGCCCTCCAAGAAGCTCCAGGAGAGCATGTGCTCTCGTCACGAGGAGGTGAAGAAGCTGTTCTGCCGCACTGATCAGCAGAGTATCTGTTATCTCTGCTCTATGGACGAACACAAAGGCCACGACACGGTGTCAGCTGCAGCAGAGAGGACTGAGAGGCAGAGAGAGCTGGAGGGGAGTCGACTAAACATCCAGCAGAGGATCCAGGACAGAGAGAAGGAGGTGAAGCTGCTTCAGCGGGAGGCGGAGGCCATCAATGGCTCTGCTGATAAAGCAGTGGAGGACAGTGAGATCTGTAAAGAGCTGATCCGCTTCATGGAGAAAAGAAACTCTGATGTGAAGCAGCAGGTCAGATCCCAGCAGGAAACTGAAGTGAGTCGAGTCCAAGATCTTCAGGAGAAGCTGGAGCAGGAGATCTCTGAGCTGACGAGGAGAGACGCTGAGCTGCAGAAGCTCTCTCACGCAGAGGATCACACCCACTTTCTTCTCAACTACGCTTCACTGTCAGCCCTCAGTGAACCTACACTGTCATCCAGCATCAAAGTCCGTCCTCTGCGCTACTTTCAGGACGTGACGGCGGCTGTGTCAGAAGTCAGAGATAAACTACAGGACGTGGTGAAGAAGACGTGGACCAACATCTCGCTGATGGTGAGTGAAGTGGACGTGTTACTGTCTCCACCAGACCCAAAGACCAGAGCTGAATTCTTAAAGTATTCACGTGACATCACTCTGGATCAAAACACTGCAAACACACAGCTGCTGTTAACTGAGGAGGGCAGGAAAGCAACATTCACGAGTCGACCTCAGTCATATTCAAGTCACCCAGACAGATTCACTTCATGGCCTCAGGTCCTAGGTAAAGAAAGTCTGACTGGTCGTTGTTACTGGGAAGTGGAGTGGAGTGGGGTGGGAGTTTGTGCAGCAGTTGCATACAAGAACATCAGCAGAGCAGGGGGTTGGGAGGAAGGTGTGTTTGGAGTCAATGATAAATCTTGGATGTTATATTCTGACATTAACAGTTATACCTTTCGGTTCAACAACATCAAAACTCCCGTCTCAGGTCCTCGGTCCTCCAGAGTTGGAGTGTATCTGGATCACGATGCAGGTGTTCTGTCCTTCTACAGGGTCTCTGAAACCATGACTCTCCTCCACAGAGTGCAGACCACTTTCACTCAGCCGCTCCATGCTGGACTTCGGTTTAAATTATTCACTTTTGGTGCCACTGCAAAGTTCTGCAACCTCAAGTAGGCAGAACTCATTTAAGTCCAGCTCAGTCGGCATGTCAAATGTTGGCCTTCTACACTTCTGCAAAACATGGATACGTTGAGTTTCAACATTTTAGATTTTGATAGTGCAATTATCTTAAGTCAATTAACTTTTGGGTAAAATAACTACTGAGGTACTGAAGAACGAAAAAATCGTGTTTGGCGTTCCTGCTGATTTTAGAAGATATCTTTGGCTCAGAAACTTTAACTTCACTTTATCTGGAGCTTTTCTAAAACCTACAATATCAACATTTGTTCTGGGATTTTTAAGTGACAGCAGGTGGAAATCTGTTTAACTTTAGAACGTATTTAGACTCCATGTTTGTTGCTGACAGCTGATAGTTGTGGCATTTCTTCCACTGTCAATCAAAACATTGAAACGCCTCGATTGGACTGCTTTGTTTACTTATGTAACATAATGACATTGTTGAACATTAAAGCATGTAAACATGTCACAATAGAGGAGCAAAGCACACATATGAACCTGAAGATGATCATTATAGGGCCTCTTTAAGAAGAAAGCATCCAGCCTTCTTTATCCTGGATACTTAGTTTTTCCTTTCTGTGCTTTTTTAAAGGAATGTATAATCACATGTTTGTGTTGTTATTGTGAGATATTGTACAGCTGTAATCATCCTGATCATAATCATTAAGGACATGATTCATTATTTTCTTTTTCTAACTGGGGTTCTGCTCAAACAAAGTGATTGTGTGGATTACATTCTTGCATTATTTATAGACTTACTTATGGGATTTGTGAAGAAACTTGACAGGATGAATAAGATAAGATAACAAGGACTTATATTGATCCCCGTCGGGAAACTCAGGTTTTATTAAAGCAGCAACAGATTAAGAGAAACACAGAGTACACATGAGAATATAGGCAAGGCAAGGCAAGGACTCTTTAAAGTAGAGACACTCCATACTGATATACACCTGAACATCAGCAGGAGAGGACTCTTTAAAGTAGAGACACTACATACTGATATACACCTGAACATCAGCAGGAGAGGACTCTTTAAAGTAGAGACACTAGTACATACTGATATACTGTCCACTTTAAAGGCAAGGCAAGTTTATTTATATAGCACCTTTCAGCACCAGGCAATTCAAGGTGCTTTACAAAAATGAAAGACATTCAGACAAAGGCATTTAAAAACAGTAAAAGATAATAAAAGAAACATTAAAAGAAAAACAAAAAATGAAAGACATTAAGAAAATAGCATTTAAAATCAGTCATTAAAAAGAAAAGCTAATAAAATAAACATTAAAAGATAAAAGTTACAGTGCAGTCTAAGATATGAATAGTTATAGGTAGATATTTCGGTTCTTGATTTTTAATTTATTCACAGAACCTCCCTTTGGAAATCCGAACATTTCCGTCCCGATTGTTAATTTAGACTGATTGTTTTCACCATGTTATGCTCGCATGACATCCACAATCGGACCCTCAGGAGGGTGTACTAGCCCCCTACCCTGCTTTGCGTTCCATAACAAAGTCTTTAAGTGTTACCTGAACACTAATATACACAAGGATAATAACAAAACATGTATGAGTTAAACTCTGATCAGGTGAATGTGATCGAGAATACATATATATACTTTTAGATGTGCAGGTACCAGTGTGAGTGAACGTGCTATGTGCATACAGTGCAACTATTATTGATTATTAAACTAAATGAACAAAGTATTGCCGTCTTGTCTTTATTTAGGGTATCCTTTGAAGCTGATTGAGAACATGTGAAGCTAATATGAGAGTTAAACTGAAGCACCTTTCCTCCTGAAACACCATCAAGTGCAGTGTGCATGCCAACAGTGCAACACAATACAACATAACAAAATAGAGCAAGTCAATACAAAAAGAAAAATAGTAAAAAAGTGAAATAGTGCAATAAGAGTCTAAAGTGATTGGAATATGATATAATAGATAAATAATTTCTAAGTAGCAGCCAGATTAATGTTATGGATGTTGTTTCAAGTTCAGGGGTAACAATAACAAAAGCAAAATATGAAGCAAGTTATTAAGTATGTGAGGGATGGATTGTTGTTGGTTTTCTTTGTCCACTTGTCCACAGGCATCTTCATCTGCCTCTTCTTCACTCATAGCAGTGTCACTGTCCTCTGATTCCATCTCAAACTCACTTTCTCCTTTTTGGATGGCAGCAATCACACCCTGCACACTGAATCCAGGACCTCTCTTTGCTGCTGGCATTCTGAAATGGAAAAAAGTAATAAATATATATCAATAATACATATGCTTATTATATTGAAATAGATTACCTGAAGGTATAGATAGGGAGGTGGGACAAGGGTTCATTCCGTCTATAGCTTAGCCTATTATCATACTGAAAGGAATGCATGCACCCAGGTGTCCCAATGCAAAAAGCATCTGAATCCTATTTACATTGAACACTTAAGACTTAAGACACACAATACTACCTAGCTTAGCCTATTATCATAATAAAAGGAATACCTACACCCACACATGCAGGTAAACCAGTTCAACAAGTCACACAATGCTGTCTGGCTAATGCTAACAGGCTAATTATCATACTAAAAGGGATACATCCAAGTGTCCCAAAACATTTCAGAAAGAACTGTTTCTGCCAGAACCAGAGAAGAGTTGTTTGTAACTAATGAACTGATAAGATACAGGTAGAGTTTACAATATAGCTACAGATTTATTTTCACATACTGCTATCAGAAATAATGTATTAATTTATTCAATTATGGTCTTAACCTGTTTAGCCCTGAGCCTGTTTTTCAGGTCTCAGGCTCGAAAATGACATTCCCAGAACAAATGACCATAGCTTCCCTTCTAAAAGGGTTAAATTGATAATCTTTGTTCTCAAATTAATGATAAACCTGTGAGTTGGATGTAGGAAAGTCAGAATCAATATAGATGTTTTTTATTTTAAAGAAAATTCAGATTGAACATAGTAAAACACTGTAAATTATAGTGTCCGTCCAAAGATTATGTTTTACTTATAGTGAAAACCACCCTTGGATGATGGGTTAGTAAACTAAAAGCTTTAGTAATCCAAAGTACAACATATAATAAGTACCCTGTATCAAGATTGATGCAAAATAAGTGATATTTGACCTTTTTAGACAGATTTAGCAAAATAAACTCCACCTCTGAGGTGATTTGGGTGGAAATGGGGGTTTTACCGTTTCTCTGGAACCCATTGGTCGATGTTGGTGATTGACATATATTTCTGACCGTTAGAGCCAATATAATTGAAGGGGAATCTCCCCATACACACATGCTAAAACACAGAGTTTGGCATCAGAGTGAAAATATGTCTAGCTCTGACATCTAGAAACGGAAAAGCAGGTTTATTGCTTATGGATTATCAGAAATCATTCAAAGGGACACAGACACAGTGGATTAACCAATGGATTATCTTCAGCAGCGTTTTTATAGTTTTAATGCCATTGAAGACCACTTTTGACCAGACTACGACGCAGGTGAGCCATGTTAGCGTTTTTAGTTAGCGCCATATGTTTTGATGTCTGTTCTTGTTATTATCTCCGCGAGTTCGTATCATTGAGTGATAATGTCTGCATCCATCGATTCTTTGTCATCTCACAATGTGAAACAATGTGTTGTTGGATGTGCAGCAAAGATTAATTTAATTTGGCACAATCTCCTTTGTCTCCTCACTTAAAGAACATTTGTTGCCATTTTCTTTGATGTAAATAAACTTGTGTTCACTTTCACCCTGACTCTCTCAATGTTATTGGTTGTTGTGTGTTACTGTCTCCATTTCCCCTACACTTATTAGGGATGTAACAAACGCATGAATGTATACAATTTGAAATAATTAAATATATATGATTCTAAATTGGGACATTACGCACAGTAAGTAAAAAAATAAGTATATTACATATTACTTTAAATAAAAGTAATATATTACTTTACCCACAGTGGCGGCGCAAGAGATTTTCTCTAGGGGGCGCTGTGGGGTAGCTTGACGTTTCCTAGAGGGTGCTCACACATGTAAGATTTCCCATTAATGTACCGGTCTCTACAGTTGAATGTTTTAATGCAACACTTCCCACACGCACACACACAGTGTACCCGCGACTGTTACAATGAAGGCTCGATAATCAGCTCACAGCATATAGGTGTAAGCAGGGGTAAAGCGCTATTTTTATAAGGGGGTGGTGGACCTAACCTCATTTAGGGGGGTCCGGGGGCATGTTCCCCCGAGGAGATTTAAAAATATATATATCAAAGTTAAATGCATCACTGTATCGGTTCGCAACTGAGTGTGAAGCGGCTGGGATGAGGATCAGCACCTCCAAATCTGAGGCCATGGTTCTCAGCAGGAAACCGATGGACTGTCCACTCCAAGTAGGGAATGAGTCCTTACCCCAAGTGAAGGAGTTCAAGTATCTCGGGGTCTTGTTCTCGAGTGAGGGAACAATGGAGCTTGAGATGAGCCGGAGGATCGGAGCAGCGGGAGCGGTACTGCAGTCAATTTACCGCACTGTGTGACAAAAACAAAGCTGAGCAAGAAGGCAAAGCTCTCTGTCTACCGGGCCATTTTCGTTCCTACCCTCACCTATGGTCATGAAAGATGGGTCATGACCGAAAGGACGAGATCGCGGACACAAGCGGCCGCATGGGTTCTCTCCGGGTTTTTTTGTTGTGTTTTTCCCCTTCAATTCTGAGAAACAACTTGTTTTCTCTGAAATGTGGAGCGCCAAAGAGACTACACTCCCCACAATCCCCAGCTATTGTTGTGACGACGCCTGTCTGCTTTGACAAACCTCGTGATAAGTCAACAAGCTCTGTGATTGGATGAAACATAAATTCATACAAAAAAAGTCCAACCCTGTCTCCTAAAAATGACATTCCCACAGAACTAAACTGCATTGTCAAATACGTTTAGAGAGAAACGTATTTTCTCCCACGTTACGTTTGTTATGAACGTATCTCAAATACGTTTATTTTCTACATATCTTTGACATTTATTGTTTTGCTTATAATAATGATAATAGTCATTTATAAATATCATTTTAGAGCACACCTTTGAAATCGAGAATCGGGCTCGATATATGGTTGAATTAAAATCAGTAGGCGAGGCTGTAATTTCTCCAGCTGTTACTCTCATGAGCGAGGCAGAACATAATAGTTTTAACATGCAAAAAGCTGCTGTGTCGTTTATTGCACCTCAAACATTAAAAACAAATCCAGAGTTACGTGTTTCTGTACTTCCTCTAAGAAGAAAGGACAGTAACAGAAGATCTCTGTGGCTTCAGGCTTGATCACCGTTCAAATGACAGCGTTGGTTTCCCCAAAAGTGGGCGGGGCTGTAAAGTGACGTAGACTTTACTCTCATCTATTATTCAAAACCATTCTATTTATTCTAACGTAAATTACATGCCAGTGTTTTATCTTTTTATTACTTATATTTTTATACTTTATTTGCTATGAGTTATATCTGAAGCAAATTATGTTTCTGAAGATGTGTAGTCAATTCCACCCTTCAATGTAGCATAAATGTGAACTCTCAAGCAGGAACAATACCGGAAACAGGATGTTTTAGCTGCAATGCACGTTTTTAAAGATATTACTGATTTTCTTTGAATGTCAGAATGCAAATACTGAGTTGAGAGAATAGACAGGGGTTTTGGGTGATGGGAGACACATCTATGGAATCACAATTTCAATAGCTTACCATTAAATGACAGATATACCTTTCTGTCTGTGGTGTTTTACAAATCAGATATTAATGTGTAGAAGTAGTAGAGAAATAGTATAGCAATATCCTGTACAATTATGTAAAAACATGAATAAAACTACACATCTTCAGATGTTATACATACATAAGTGTCTACATTAATAATACAAAGTTATTATTAGTATGCTGTGTGTACCTTGTGTGCACCGCCTAGTGGTTAAAGCATGTTATTGAATTATTTTTGTTGAATAATGTTATTTGATGAAACAAATATTAAGAATACATACATTCATAGATAGAAATATAGAAATATAGAATATAAAAAAGAAAGAAGATACTGTAAGTGATCTCTACAATAAAACAGTTTAGTGCCGGATGTACAAAGATATTAATATGAGGAGGTGCAAAACAGACAAACTAATTAACATTTATTAACACATTAAAAAATACTTTAGGTTAAGGTCTTCTTTCAAATAAGAAAAAAGCTTTGGGGGTATCTACAGATAAATATTAAGCCTGACAAAGTACTTAACATCTAATATATTGCTTTCCTGCAATGTTAACTATGTTGAAGCACTTATTTTAACTGATATTATACACATTAATTATACTCTTATGTAGATAGAATAAGAAATGTGCAGAATATGACAATTTAATGGTGGAGGTACACACATATTGATAGAGGTCTTGTAATGCACTGTTGAGGAACCTGTGACCCAAGTTTTTCATTCATTGCATAACTACACCGTAGTTGTGTATATGATATGTCAATAAACCTTAGAAAATCTTGAAATCTTGAAAGGGATGTGCAAAAATGTGCAAAATAATATACTTTATAAAGATCTGCAGATAAATGTTTAGTCTTCTCAAACAACAACTATCAAATATCTCTCCTGATTGTTGGCACTTGACAATCACCTTCCCTGAATTGTACTCAGGTGTAACTAAAGTCTGATTTAAGGGTTGTTTATATTTCACATCATTAATCAGAATCTGCAAAGTAACTAAAATAAATGCAGTGGAGTAAAAATACCAGGTTAACCTCTGAATTGTAGTGGAGTAGAATTACAAAGTAACAATGAGCTGTCATGTGGGTATATATTAATGCTGCGCATTATGGACACAAGCTATTTTCACCCATTTAGTAATTATATGTTTTACATTTGAGTGTTTCCTGTCCCCTAAACCTCCAGGGATGTACACAGTTTAATACTGGCAACTTCTTATTATGGGAAATACGAAAACGTCTTTTAAAACTACAACTCCCAGTAGAGACGTGCCATAGAACAATGATGCGAAACACACAATAGCCAGCATGTGTAGTTCTGGGGACGGGGTGGCGGAGGGGGGACGGGGTGGACCCGTTCAAATCCAGTTTTGGACAGTCTGCCGTGGTTCCATCCCATTTCAATGTGTTGTTCGACGCTCGGCGTAACCCTCGGAGCACACTCTCCAATCACAGAGCTTGAGGACTATCACGGGGTTTGTCAAGCGAAGCGGAGAGAACACTTACTTCCGGGTGTAAAATTCTCTAAAGCAAATGAGCTGCTCCGACCCTCGGTCCTGACGGACTCCAACTTGTGTTTATTAATCAAACAAATAAATAAACACAAGGATAATTATGTGTTATTGTTGAGTAAATAACAGTGTGTGGTTTAGAAAAGAATACAAAATTAGAAGGAAAAACGATGAAACAATACAGATTTCAGTATTCTGAGCCCCTACTCTCCCCATAACTGACGGCAACAAAAGTCCTACATTATTCAATTAAAATATAGAAGTAAAAACAATAAGTGTGGCTTGATATTGAGTTAAACAAAGGTTGATAAACGCTGTGAGAATGGATCCCAACTCGTCTATTACCAACGTTCAGGGAGCTCTATGCAAGTCAATGGGACGCCCTGCCCATTGAAAACTGACTCTCAAGGGGTACCCTGTGCGTAATAGGGTGACGGGGAGGGGCCCTGACCGACCGTCAACATGTGACGGGTTGGGAATGAGAACGTGTTGACTATCCGCACCGGGTGGCAAGTGGTGCAGGAACGTCTCCACAAACCAGATCCAGCATCTTCTCCATGAGCTGGGACGGCTTGATTTTTGAATGATCACATGACCTTAACCTCAAGGTGTTTGAACTTCTTTTAACCCTATAATACAATCATTAAATCATTCAGCTTCCGTTCTGAATCTGAGGAGTAAGAAACGTCCCCTCATCTTTCAGATTTAAAACATGTTTTTGAGAAATACTAAAAGTGTTTCCCTCCTCAGCCTTCAAGATTGACATCCTTGTTTTCTTCCTCTCTGGTGGTCTGTGTGAGTTTTATGTTGCTGGTAGTTTTCAGAAATGTTTTCCGGGGATAGAATAAAGATTTTGGAGGAGGGCTTTGGTTTTATTTTTATTTTTAGGGAGATTTTTGTCCGTGTGAAATCTGTCTGGAATTGCACTCAAAAATAAAGTTTGTCACATTTGTTCAAAGGCCTGATTGTTTCTTTCTTGTAATATTCCTCATTTAAACATTATTAATGTCACTCTGGGAGGTTTTCAAATGCTGTAACTATTTTCTTTATAGGGTGGATCATTCGACAGAGGCAACGAAACTTAAAGGTGGGGTAGGTAAGTTTGAGAAACCTACTCAAGATACACTTTTTGTTATATTCCATGGAATGCTCTTAACATCCCGATATAGGGGTGTAACGGTATCCGTATTCGTCCCGTACCGTCACGGTTCGGCACATGCAGTCACACGGCGAATACGCCTTTTTTTTTACGAGTGGGAAAAAAGTAATTCAGGGCAGCATCCACTTCACTATTTATAATCCAGGGGGCGGTATTGCGCCTAAAATCTGTTTGCCAGCCGCCCTTAAACAACAAATGAAGAACAAGAAGAAACAACAACAAAACGAACAAAATACAAGAAGAAGAAAAGTTAGTATGGCGATTTTAGATAACACACAGGAGCTAGAACCCACCTGCTTCTTTTAAATCAGCTGTGGGAACATTTCGGGTTCCCTGTGGACTACAATAACGATGAAGTGTGCGAGTGGTGGATCGGACAAGGACGGTGTGTCGGCGTTGTTCGATAGCGGTGCGGTATGCTAATGGGAACACACGCCAAACATGCTAAATCACATCAGAAGGCATCACCCAGATTTGCCAATCACCGGAGCCCAGTAAAAGACAGCAGCTGTTCAACAGCTGATCCCCGCTGTTTTTAAGAAGCCAATAGGCATGAAAGCCGTGAGACCAAAATAAATAACGGAAGCTTTTGGCATATGTTTTTCAACGACTTTGCGCTCTTGAAACACTTTCTTATTATTTATGATGTAATATTTTCAAGACATCCTTTTTAGTTTTACAGCTTGATGAAACCTTTTTGTTTGACATCAGCCATTATAGATAATATGGCCATCTGAGTGTGTGTGGTGCTGTTTGTGGTTTGTTTTTAACTGTTTAATACAGTTAATTATTCAAAATGTCAGAGTTCCTTATTTTGAAACTGAAACTTGCACTGCTGTTCAAAAATAAATAACAACAAACCTGGAATTATGCATTTGGGACTTTTTTTTGCTTTTTTGTTGTTGTACCGAACCGTGACCTCCAAACCGAGGTACGAACCGAACCGTGACTTCTGTGAACCGTTACACCCCTATCCCGATAGCAATGAATATCTGTGCTTTGACAACAAATCCATAACAAATTTCATCTGTAAAAAGCAACGACCAATCACCTGAGCCGGCTAAAGTAACTGGATGGCCTACCTGCCTGTCAGCCTTCCATCTGTGCACAAACTTATCTCGTGCCCTCATTGGTCACGTGCGCGTTCGTGTGTGTTGGAGGAGGGGCTCTGTGAGGAAGGGGCAGATTTTTTCCGGCTGTGTATTTTCAAATTCGAGCGCACTAGAGCTGGTTTCTCCATGCTTACCTTTCTACCCCACCTTTAAGTGACAGCAAAATATCAATAACTAATGTCATGCAAACATATTAATATTTGCTTGATTCCAGTGTTGAATTTAGCACAATTATATACAAACGATAAGGGATTTTAAGATTCTGAAGTATTATCCTAAAAACTAATTAACTTAGATTATTATTTGCTGAATAGTTTCATGTCCGCTTACCTTAGAAAGTAAAAAGCGACAGCAGAAGAAATAAAGTTTAAAGTAGAATAAATACAGTTGAAACTGCTTTTGAGCACTTTAATTAAAACTTTATTCAAAACAGCCACTGGAAGAATCAACATTAGAAACTCAAAGAAAGCCAACATTCTTCTTTATACTCATTACATTTATTAAACAGCTAAATGCTAAACAGGCATTTTACAGATTCACAGTATTATTTCATACACATTGGGATCAGACACATTGACATATACATATAAAGATATCCAGCAGGTCAGAAACAAAGCTCTCAGCATGAACACTGCACTTGATGGTGTTTCAGTGTAACTCTCATAATAGCTTCACATGTTCTCAATCAGCCTCAAAGGATTCCCTAAATGAAGACAAGAAGGCAATACTTTGTTCCTTTTGTTTAATAATCAATAATAGTTGCACTGCACATACAACGTTCACTCACACTGGTACCTGCAAATCTAAAAGTATATGTTATATATCCATGTTATCTTATCTTATTCATCCTGTCAAGTTTGTTCACACATCCCATAAGTAAGTCTATAAAAATGCAATAATGTAATCCACACAATCACTTTGTTTGAGCAGAATCCCAGCGAGAAAAAGAAAATAATGAATCATCTCCTTATTGATTGTAAAAGTTTATAATTATTATAATATTTCATTCTTGCAGGGTCACCAAACACAATACTTCTTCGTACTTCAGTACCTCAGTAGTTATTTGACCCAAAAGTTAATTGACTGAACATAATTGCACTACCGAAATCAAAAATGTTGAAACTCAACGTATGCAGGGTTTGCAGAAGTGTAGAATGCCAACATTTGACATGCCGACTGAGCTGGACTTAAACTACTTCTGTCAACTTGAGGTTGCAGAACTCAGCAGTGCCACCAAAATATACTAAATCAAACCGAAGTCCAGCATGGAGTGGCTGAGTGAAAGTGGTCTGCACTCTGTGGAGGAGAGTCATGGTTTCAGAGACCCTGTAGAAGGACAGAATACCTGCATCGTGATCCAGATACACTCCAACTCTGGAGGACAGAGGACCTGAGACGGGAGTTTTGATGTTG
Organism: Pseudochaenichthys georgianus; assembly: GCF_902827115.2. Classification (NCBI taxonomy): domain Eukaryota; kingdom Metazoa; phylum Chordata; class Actinopteri; order Perciformes; family Channichthyidae; genus Pseudochaenichthys; species Pseudochaenichthys georgianus. Next base: position 3,547,541 of record NC_047512.1, on the reverse strand, counting down.
TTGTACCAAAAGGTATAATTGTTAATGTCTGAATATAACGTCCAAGATTTATCATTGGATCCAAATAAACATTTATCTGAACTTCCTCTTCTGCTGATGTTCTTGTATGCAACTGCTACACAAACTCCCCACCCTCTCAACAACACTTCCCAGTAACAACGACCAGTCAGACTTTCTTTACCTAGGACCTGAGGCCATGAAGTGAATCTGTCTGGGTGACTTGAATATGACTGAGGTCGACTCGTGAATGTTGCTTTCCGGCCCTCCTCAGTTAACAGCAGCTGTGTGTTTGCAGTGTTTTGATCCAGAGTGATGGCACGTGAATACTTTAAGAATTCAGCTCTGGTCTTTGGGTCTGGTGGAGACAGTAACACGTCCACTTCACTCACCATCAGCGAGATGTTGGTCCACGTCTTCTTCACCACGTCCTGTAGTTTATCTCTGACTTCTGACACAGCCGCCGTCACGTCCTGAAAGTAGCGCAGAGGACGGACTTTGATGCTGGATGAGTGTTTGGAAACACTGAGAGGTAACGGAGAGGGGTAGTTGAGCAGAAAGTGGGTGTGGTCCTCTGCGTGAGAGAGCTTCTGCAGCTCAGCGTCTCTCCTCGTCAGCTCCCTGATCTCCTGCTCCAGCTTCTCCTGAAGATCTTGGACTCGACTCACTTCAGTTTCCTGCTGGGATCTGACCTGCTGCTTCACATCAGAGCTTCGTTTGTCCATGAGACGGATCAGCTCAGTGAACATCTTCTCACTGTCCTCCACTGCTTTATCAGCAGAGCCATTGATGGCCTCCACCTCCTGCTGAAGCAGCTTCACCTCCTTCTCTCTGTCCTGGATTCCCTGCTGGATGTTTTGTCGACTCCCCTCCAGCTCTTTCTGCTTCTCAGTCCTTTCCGCTGCAGCCAAAACTGTCTTGTGGCCTTTATGGTCATCCATAGGGCAGAGATAACAGATACACTGCTGATCAGTGCGGCAGAACAGCTTCTTCACCTCCTCATGGCGAGAGCACATGCTCTCCTGGAGCTTCTTGGAGGGCTCCACCAGCTTGTGTTTCTTAAAGGCAGGTGATTCATAATGAGGCTGGAGGTGTTTCTCACAGTATGAGGCCACACACTGCAGACAGGACTCCAAGGCTTTCAGTTTTCTGCCAGTACAGCAATCACAGGCCACATCTTCATCTCCAGCATAGCAGTGATCAGCAGGAGCAGCTTGGAGTCCAGTCTTCTTCAGCTCCTCCACTAACTCTTCTAGCATGGTATTTTTCACCAGGACAGGCCTTGGTGCAAAGGTGTGTCTACACACTGGGCAGCTGTAGATTCGATTCTCATCCTCTCCATCCCAGTGGCGATGAATACAGTTCATGCAGTAGTTGTGTCCACATGGAATAGTCACCGGTTCCTTCAGTAGATCCAGACAGATCGAACAGCTGACGATCTTTTGGTCAAGCTGATTTTCTTGCTGCGCCATTTCACCTCTCAGTGTTAGTAAATGTCGGTTTCACTTTCACTGAATAGAAACAAGCTCTGCTCCGCCTGCTCTTGTTTATGTTACTTGTCCAAAAAGCTTGGGTACCACAGCAACAATAAATAAATCTGTAGAAAACAGAAAAATGCAGCAGCGTGAAATCAACACAGGATCTGGTTGATCGTCTGGATTGCTTCTCATTCAAAATTCACAGTACACATACAGTTACATACAAATAGCTTTACTTAAAGGTCCCATGTCATGCTTTTCCGGTTATTACCCGTCCCCTTGTGTGTTATGAAGGTTTTTATGCATGTAAACACTCTGGACTTAATTATCTCAAAGGGTATGAATATCTCTAAGGTTGTGGTGACTGATGTTGCACTGTCTGACCATTCCTGTGTTTTCTTTGAGAGCTCTATTTCTGTTCACACAAGTGTTCAAAAAGAGGTAACCACAAAGCGATGTTTAACTGAAAATACTAGGGAAATGTTTACTCAGAATTTTTCTTCCACACTTGCCCCTGCTAACACCTCAATAAATGAGCTAGTAGATCATTTTAATTCAAAAATTTAGAATGTTATAGATGCCATTGCTCCAATTAAGGTAAAGGAAGTGACTGGGAAGAAAATATCTCCATGGAGAAAAGCCATGACCGTGAAAACAGAAAAAAGAGAATGTCGAAAAGCTGAACACAGGTGGCGAAAAACAAATCTCTAGGTTCACTTTGAAATTTATAAAGAGAGACTTGGCCTTTATAATTTGGAATTGAAAAACGCACGACAATCATTCTTCTCTGACATCATTACCAAAAACAAAAACAACGCACGTGCCTTGTTTGCTACCGTCGACAGACTAACTAACCCCCCAGTGGCAGTAGCCTCTGAATTTCTATCCACCAGGGCCTGCAATGACTTTGCCTTCTTCACTGACAACATTCAGAGAATCAGACAAGCAGTCAGTGCCTCTGCATCAGGAACAGCAAATGTGTTGTCTCTGTGTCCACTTAACATCAATTCAGACATCATGACACAATTCCATCAGATTAATGATAGAAACCTAGAGGACATTATACAACTTCTGAAGTCCTCCTCCTGCTGCCTTGATATTATTCCAACAGGGTTTTTCAAAGTTGTTTTTCGTTGCATGGCCTCAGAACTACTTCATATAGTAAACACATCTCTTCACTCAGGTATTTTTCCACAGGCCCTGAAAACTGCAGTCATTAAACCGCTCTTAAAAAAGAATAATCTAGATGCTTCAGTAATGAACAATTACAGGCCCATATCAAACCTCCCATTTCTAGGTAAAATCATTGAAAAAGTTGTTTTTCAACAGTTGAGTAATTTCTTGCATTTAAATAGTTGTTTCGATGTGTTCCAGTCAGGCTTTCGTCCAAACCACAGCACTGAGACTGCTCTTGTAAAGGTCTTTAATGAAATCCACTTAAACACAGACAGTGGCAGAACTTCAGTGTTAGTATTATTAGATCTCAGTGCTGCGTTTGACACTGTTGAACACAGCATATTACTGGACCGGCTGGAAAACTGGGTGGGACTTTCGGAAACAGTTCTAAATTGGTTTAAATCCTACTTAAAGGATAGAAACAACTTTGTTTCTATAGGTAAATACACATCTGAGTTGACAAATATGACATGTGGAGTTCCTCAAGGCTCCATCTTGGGGCCTCTTCTCTTTAACATCTACATGCTACCACTGGCTCAGATAATGAAGAACAACAAAATAAGTTACCATAGCTATGCAGATGACACACAAATGTATGTAACAATTTCACCAGGAAACTATGCTCCAATTCAAACACTGAGTAAGTGCATTGAACAAATCAATGACTGGATGTGTCAGAACTTCTCCAATTAAACAAAGATAAAACTGAGGTAATGGTTTTTGGAGCCAAGGCAGAACGTTTAAAAGTTAGCGCTGAGCTTCAGTGTGCAATGTTCAAAACAACAGATAAAGCCAGAAATCTAGGTGTAGTCATGGACTCTGACCTGAGTTTCAACAGTCACATTAAAACAGTTACTAAATCAGCCTACTATCACCTAAAGAACATATCTAGGATTAAAAGACTAATGTCACAGCAGGATTTGGAAAAACTTGTCCATGCCTTTATCTTCAGTAGACTCGACTACTGCAATGGTGTCTTCACAGGTCTCACTAAAAAATCTATTAGAAAGCTGCAGCTGATTCAGAATGCCGCTGCTCGAGTCCTCACTAACACTAAGAAAGTGGATCACATCACTCCTGCTCTGAAGTCTTCACACTGGCTTCCTGTGTGTCAAAGAATAGATTTCAAAAATATTGATGCTGGTTTATAAAGCACTGAATGGTTTAGGCCCAAAATACATTTCTGACCTCCTGCTAAACTATGAACCATCCAGATCTCTCAGGTCTTCAGGGACTGGTCAGCTTTCTGTCCCCAGAGTCAGAACTAAACATGGAGAAGCAGCGTTCAGTTATTATGCTCCAAATATCTGGAACAAACTCCCAGAAACCTGCAGGTCCGCTGCAACTCTTACTACTTTTAAATCCAGGCTGAAGACTTTTCTTTTTGTCGCTGCTTTTAATTGAACTATTCATATCTTAAACTGCACTGTAACTTTTATCCATGTACTTTTTCTTGTAATGTTTAATTGATCTATTTATATTTTAGACTGCACTGTAACTTTTATCCATGTATTTTTCCTTAATGTTTATTTGATTAGCTTTTCTTTTTAATGCTTAATGTCTTTTATTTATTTATTTTTAGCACTTTGAATTGCCTTGCGTTGAAAAGTGCTCTATAAACTTGCCTTGCCTTGAAGAGTCACAAACCTCAAAGTACACCCTGTAGCGAGTAAAACTCTAACACAGAGAAGACCTATCTATGCTGCCCCAGAACGCCTCGTTGGAGAGTTCTCTTTTTCCATTGTTTACTTCTTGGGTACAGTGACGGTAACGTAACGTCCGTGGAGCCGTTACGGGACAGTGTGAGCTGGCTCACTGGTGTGAGGTCAGCGAGACAGCGAGACACTGCGGAACTCAGCCTGAGCACACACACAACCTACAGGCTGGGTTTCGCTGTGTCTTGCTGTCTCGCAGACGGCCACTGGGCTCATAGGTAGGGGGGGGGGGGGGGGGGGGGGGGGCAGGAGCTCCAACAAGCCGTTTAGGACAGAGAGTGAATACACATGCTATACAGAGATGCTGTATGAGAAACCAATGTGAGTTTGGAAAATTGCACAATTTAAATCTATTTTAGTAGACCTCAACGATGGAATTATGATCAGTAGAAATGGCCATGACATGGGACCTTTAAATAAACATACCACATTTCTCGATTTAAGTTATCCGTCTATGTCACAGTCAATTACTGTACCTCAAGTGCAGCATCATTGCCAACTTAAACATGTATCTCACTCACTAGTGTGTGACACAGTTGTATACTTCCCAACACATTCTGTATAATATCACATGTGCAATATGGAAGCAAACAAGAGACAGAAGTATTTGAATTTTATCAGACACCGAATTTATAGCATTGAAAATAATTACTTTGACAATGATGTATCTGAATGTTTTTGTTCCGAATGTACCTATGTGAAATAAAAATGTAACAATTCAAGTTAAAAAAATTCGAATAGTCAAATTCAGTTCCCAAAAATTCAAGTGAAAACAATTCGGATGCACAATTTTGGTGTATAAAATTTGACGTAAAAAATTTCGGTGTTTAAAATTCAATGTCCAAAATTGAGATGCAACATCATCCGGGCTACTCAGACAGGATAAGCAATTGAGCCCGAATTCAATCAAACCGACTTCTGGCCTATCAGAGCCAAGCGGCGAACTCCGGGACAGTGCGCTGAAGCCCAATGCTGCAAACTGTAGGTGATGGATGCAGATGGGAGCAATTCCCGTAGACCCTATGTTAAAATGTCCAACTTAACATCAGAAAATGAACATGTTTCTAGCCTGGATCCACAAAAACATATTCTGCATATAGTTAGATTCCCCCTTCATATACATGCCAACCTTTCCAAATCCAAAAGAGGTAGGTTTGCGCGCGGCAAATGTGCACGCCCAAATTAAGTAATCAGAAGAAATGGAACCCCAGTAATTACATGTATAAACCATGTATTTCATATATTGCATCATTGTATGCATTTTCAGAAAAAGTGGTAGTTTGGTAAGCAGTGACATCAACGACATGTCTGGTCTGTAAAATGCCCGAAAAGTAACAGAATGGGAGATAAATATCCCAAAGTCTCCACATTTTATTATATTTTGTGTGTTTCTGGTCCTCTTTCAGTTGAGACAGTGTAGATGAAGGATGTGTCAGGATGTAGAACTCTTGTGTGAACATTGGATAAACAAGCCAGGTTCATATTCTTTGTTTCATGTTGTTGACATATTAGAGTCAAAGGTTTGCACAGAGCGAAATATCTTTGTGTTTGCGCGATATATCAGAAAATACTGCATTAAAAAGTCATTTCCTGCATTTTTCTACAGATAAAGTGTGATATAAATAATGCACAGGCTTTCAGATTGCTGTAGTTCACTAAACAGATACATTAACGACATGTTTGGTGTTGAAAATGTCAGAAAAAGTGAAAGAATGGGAGATAAATATCCCCAAATCTCAAAATTGTATTATATTTTGCCATTTTGCCACACTTATTGTTTTTACTTCGGCTGTGAGTGTTTGTGTGTGCTCAGGATGAGTTTCGCTTGTTCTAGCTGTATCGCCAAGCCTGTCTGCTCATCCAGCAGTGTGTGTGTCTGTGTGTTGTGCGAGCAGTGCTAACTGGGCTAAACTAAGTGCTAGCATTTACATTATCAACTACCAATGTTAGCAGATGGCCTTACATGTATCTCATAGCTGGAGAATGTCTGCAATCACACACGAAATACTCATAGACAGTATACTCCGGGTGGATTTACAGTACGGTCAGTACATTATAGTTGGCTTTTCCTGGTGTGTATGCTACGACCCTGAGCTACCGTTCATAGCGTGTATGCTACATAGCTAAAAAGAAGGCTACCTAGAGCTAGACATGCTAGGGAAAACATTGTTTTCATGCCAGCTACAATGAATGACCAAACGTAGCAGACTACCCGTATAAGATTGCAATTGTAAACATGTTCTTGCTAGCCTAGACTAAGCTGTTGTTCATAGTAGATTGGCATATTACACTGAACAACATAGCAAAACGTAGGTTAGCATATTAGCTGGCAAGCTAACTGTGTTGATTAGATAGATACACACTCCTACCACAGCTACTACTAACACATCTAAAACAACTAAGTGTCTCTAATATTTGTGATTTGCATTTGATTTAGTCCAGCCAGATCAGGAAAACTCCTGGCTTATCTGGCAGACAACACACACACAGGATGACCACTCTGATGCCTCGTCCTAAAAAGCCCCGGCAGCAGCTTACAAAGCTGCAATAGGCAAGAGCTCCAACGAGCGAGATGGGTCTGGATGCAGACCGCCCGCAGGCAGGGGGCGGTTCCTATAAGGGGAGGATCCTATAGATATCCAATAGAATAATGACACTCAGCAGAAATACATACTGTAGGTGGCAGTAATGCAACTTAAGGGATTTCCAGCTGCTTTTATAAACCTCGCAGAAGAAGTAATTTGTTCTTTCAAGATGGCCGAACAACACGTTGACAACAGCGGTAATAGTATTTTTCCAGAGATGCATGTTTATATTTTATTGTAATGTCGTTTTTCTAACACACAATTGTCTCGTTATCAAAGTACAACATCGACTGTCCAAACCTCGTTAAGCGTGAATAAAGTAAATAATAGTTGTGTGTGGTAAAAATGTTGTGGTATTAAATGCTAACTTAGCATGATGCTATAAACACGTTGGCCTATAGTCCCGTTTGCAACCGGGCCCTACTCTACTGTTGTAATAACGTTAAGCTTAGATAGGTCAATAGATTATCAGGCTCGGTAACAATACTGATTTGTGTTACCAAGCTGATCATCTAATTGACCTAAGGTTAGCGTATATTCTGTGATGCTAACCAGCACTTAGCATGATGCTAGTGTACTGTTGTGTACTGTTGTATTATCTTGGAAACACCCAAAAAAAAATTATGTTAATGAAGACTTTCCTCTTTGTATGTACTGTATATATGTTCCTTTGTACAATGTATTGGTATGTACTATACATTTCATGTTTAGTATTTGATGTGTATTGTAATGTTTCAAAAATAATAAATACGTTAATTAATCTTACCACCAGACACAACATGAACAAATGAATGATACACATCAGGACAGTAACTTCAACTTCAGTATTTTAGGTGTACAGAAACCTCTACTCATGTGGTTAAATGATATACAGCAATATCTTCCATAAAACGTAGTTGATTGATTTGAATAATAATTACTACCACTGCAACAAACAGTAAAAAATTAAATGCCTACAATGTATGAGTTTAATGTATCCTATGTTATGATAACTATCAAATTGACTCTGTATTCATTATGATCTGTCAATAGGTCAATTAATTTGTCCTTCTCTGTGGGTTGTACACTGTTCATTCTTTATGCAAATTAATTATAATTATTATTTTTCAAAGTTCGTTTATGAATTCATTCAAAGCATTAAAATAAATGAGAAACAGAGCGTCATATAGCCTTTAAAGAAATACGTGGGGGGCGTGGCTCATAACCCTTTAGGAAACGCCCCCTATAGGATCAACCCCTTTAGGGATCCTCCTCCTTGCTGTGGGTCTGCATACAGACTCTAATGCAATGAGCATTCACAGAGTGAAAACACATACTTTACAGAGATGCGGTATGCGAAACCAATGTGAGTTTGGGAAATTGGCACAGTATAAATCTATTTTAGTATACTGCAACAATGGAATTAAGATCAGTGGAAAGGGCCATGACATGGGACCTTTAATAAACTCAAAACGACAAGGCGATGTGCCTGCAAGACTCAAAACATAATCACCCGTGCGCAGCAGCAAACCTGCCTGCGCCTTTGCTCAGGTCACATTTACACACGGCGCGGTGCGGCTGAAGATCGCGAAAAACGGCATCTATAGTTTGCCGACAGTTTGTATTTTTAAAGTACCGTTACTATGTCAAACATGCTCAAAACTTTCTGACACACTCTCTTAAAACATCTCTAACATTATACCTTGTTTACACAAGTTAACATCGATCATTTTCAATCATGTCTGACCTTGTAAGAAAAGTGCAGCAGCGTGAAATAAACAGAGAATCTGTTGATCGTCTGGATTGCTTCTGAGGAGGGGGAGCGGAAGGCCCCCCCCCCCCCTAAAATAACCCTGTTTGCAGTCGAATAGTCCAAAAAATCAGCTCCTAACGTCTATCCCTATCGTCCTATTCCTTGACCTCTGAGTGAAACGTGAACGGAGTTTAAGGGATATGTCTATAGGATAATTCAAAGATTTAGGAGAAGAGACTGCGGTACTTAAAGTTTAGAGAATCCGACTGCACTTTCACTATCCGACGTATTTATGATCCGCCAGCGGACGTCATAAATGTGCGTCTGCTGCTGTGGGGAAACTATGGAAACCACAGTTTTCTATACAGCGGACTACAACATGGATGTTTAATAAGAACGAGGGACTGCTGTAAACTCATCTAGAGACTCTGCATCGTGCTCTGATGCTGCTGCTTTGCTTTATGAACGTGGACAACAGAGAAACATATTCTTCATGACCAAAGTTGGAATTGAAATAAAAAGGAAAGTGAAACTTATGCTCGTCACCCTCTCCCTCCGGTCCACATTAATACCAATGATCCCAATACGTATGATTGTATGAAAATATCTTAAAATAAATACAAATGTATTTATTATAAACGTCCTTAACATCTATCACTGTGTACATCACCATTCAAACATCTTTTAAAAGTTGAACAAACTCCACACAGCTCAGTAAAGACTGTGAGATGTTGACTTTATTTAATCATTTCAGTAAAAACTAACATTCATATTTCTCTTTTTGATTATAATAGCCTGCTGATGAACGTTCAAAACAAAGCACTTTGACAAGTTACAGTTTTAAAATGCTTAATAAGCACCGTAACTTTCATGATATAATTTCTCGGTCATAATCGGTTGTTTCCGTGAGTGCCAATGTTGTGCGACGGCAAATGCTGCGGCCGCAAGGCATTGTGGGGCAGCACGTTCTCCTCTCCTTTCTTCAAGGGAGGTCCAGTGGTTCCTAAGCTAAAGGAGGTTATAAAGGAATTTTAAAACCTCCTTTCCTATCATAGAGAATTTGAACGGCACTTATCATGGCTGCCATGAGGGACTTCCGGGGCATTTCACTCCGTTAGGAAGTGTCACTAGCCTCATCCCAATACCCCTCCTCGGCTGAAGTCGAATAGTCCATTTAGCTTAGGAACCTTCCTAAAGGAGTGAAATGACCCGGAAGTCCCTCAGTGGCAGCCATGATAAGTGCCGTTCGAATTCTCTAGAATGATGAGAATGATAGGAAAGGAGGTTTCAAACTTCCTTTATAACCTCCTTTAGCTTAGGAACCACTGGACCTCCCTAACCGACAGGAGAAGCAAAAATGCTGCCCCACAATGCCTTGCAGCCGCAGCATTTGCCGTCACTCAACAGTCGGCCGTTCACGGAAACAACCGATTATGACCGAGAAATGATATCATGAAAGTTACGGTGCTTATTAAGCATTTTAAAACATAGGTGGTAAGTTGCCAAAGTGCTTTGTTTTGAACGTTCATCAGTATTATAATCAAAAAGAGAAATATGAACGTTAGTTTTCACTGAAATTATCAAATAAAGTCAACATTTCAGTCTTCACTGAGCTGTGTGGGGTTTGTTCAACTTTTAAAAGATGTTTGAATGGTGATATAGACAGTGATAGATGTTAAGGACTAACGTTTATAATAAATACATTTGTATTGATTTTAAGATCTTTAGTTCATACAATCATACGTAGGCCTATTGGGATCATTTGTATTAATGTGGACGGAGGGAGAGGGGGACGAGCAGAAGTTTCACTTTCCTTTTGTATTTCAATTCCAACTTTGGTCATGAAGAATATGTTTCTCTGTTGTCCCCGTTCATAAATTGGTTTTATTTTATTTTTAGGGAGATTTTTGTCCGTGTGAAATCTGTCTGGAATTGCACTCAAAAATAAAGTTTGTCACATTTGTTCAAAGGCCTGATTGTTTCTTTCTTGTAATATTCCTCATTTAAACATTATTAATGTCACTCTGGGAGGTTTTCAAATGCTGTAACTATTTTCTTTATAGGGTGGATCATTCGACAGAGGCAACGAAACTTAAAGGTGGGGTAGGTAAGTTTGAGAAACCTACTCAAGATACACTTTTTGTTATATTCCATGGAATGCTCTTAACATCCCGATATAGGGGTGTAACGGTATCCGTATTCGTCCCGTCCGTCACGGTTCGGACGTCACGGTTCGGCACATGCAGTCACACGGCGAATACGCCTTTTTTTTACGAGTGGGAAAAAAGTAATTCAGGGCAGCATCCACTTCACTATTTATAATCCAGGGGGCGGTATTGCGCCTAAAAGCTGTTTGCCAGCCGCCCTTAAACAACAAATGAAGAACAAGAAGAAACAACAACAAAACGAACAAAATACAAGAAGAATAAAAGTTAGTATGGCGATTTCAGATAACACACAGGAGCTAGAACCCACCTGCTTCTTTTAAATCAGCTGTGGGAACATTTCCTGTGGACTACAATAACGATGAAGTGTGCGAGTGGTGGATCGGACGAGGACGGTGTGGGCGTTGTTCGATAGCGGTGCGGTATGCTAATGGGAACACACGCCAAACATGCTAAATCACATCAGAAGGCATCACCCAGATTTGCCAATCACCGGAGCCCAGTAAAAGACAGCAGCTGTTCAACAGCTGATCCCCGCTGTTTTTAAGAAGCCAATAGGCATGAAAGCCGTGAGACCAAAATAAATAACGGAAGCTTTTGGCATATGTTTTTCAACGACTTTGCGCTCTTGAAACACTTTCTTATTTTATGATGTAATATTTTCAAGACATCCTTTTTAGTTTTACAGCTTGATGAAACCTTTTTGTTTGACATCAGCCATTATAGATAATATGGCCATCTGAGTGTGTGTGGTGCTGTTTGTGGTTTGTTTTTAACTGTTTAATACAGTTAATTATTCAAAATGTCAGAGTTCCTTATTTTGAAACTGAAACTTGCACTGCTGTTCAAAAATAAATAACAACAAACCTGGAATTATGCATTTGGGACTTTTTTTTGCTTTTTTGTTGTTGTACCGAACCGTGACCTCCAAACCGAGGTACGAACCGAACCGTGACTTCTGTGAACCGTTACACCCCTATCCCGATAGCAATGAATATCTGTGCTTTGACAACAAATCCATAACAAATTTCATCTGTAAAAAGCAACGACCAATCACCTGAGCCGGCTAAAGTAACTGGATGGCCTACCTGCCTGTCAGCCTTCCATCTGTGCACAAACTTATCTCGTGCCCTCATTGGTCACGTGCGCGTTCGTGTGTGTTGGAGGAGGGGCTCTGTGAGGAAGGGGCAGATTTTTTCCGGCTGTGTATTTTCAAATTCGAGCGCACTAGAGCTGGTTTCTCCATGCTTACCTTTCTACCCACCTTTAAGTGACAGCAAAATATCAATAACTAATGTCATGCAAACATATTAATATTTGCTTGATTCCAGTGTTGAATTTAGCACAATTATATACAAACGATAAGGGATTTTAAGATTCTGAAGTATTATCCTAAAAACTAATTAACTTAGATTATTATTTGCTGAATAGTTTCATGTCCGCTTACCTTAGAAAGTAAAAAGCGACAGCAGAAAAATAAAGTTTAAAGTAGAATAAATACAGTTGAAACTGCTTTTGAGCACTTTAATTAAAACTTTATTCAAAACAGCCACTGGAAGAATCAACATTAGAAACTCAAAGAAAGCCAACATTCTTCTTTATACTCATTACATTTATTAAACAGCTATAGGCATTTTACAGATTCACAGTATTATTTCATACACATTGGGATCAGACACATTGACATATCATATAAAGATATCCAGCAGGTCAGAAACAAAGCTCTCAGCATGAACACTGCACTTGATGGTGTTTCAGTGTAACTCTCATAATAGCTTCACATGTTCTCAATCAGCCTCAAAGGATTCCCTAAATGAAGACAAGAAGGCAATACTTTGTTCCTTTTGTTTAATAATCAATAATAGTTGCACTGTCTGCACATACAACGTTCACTCACATGGTACCTGCAATCTAAAAGTATATGTTATATATCCATGTTATCTTATCTTATTCATCCTGTCAAGTTTGTTCACACATCCCATAAGTAAGTCTATAAAAATGCAATAATGTAATCCACACAATCCACTTTGTTGAGGCAGAATCCCCAGCGAGAAAAAGAAAATAATGAATCATCTCCTTATTGATTGTAAAGTTTATAATTATTATAATGTTTCATTCTTGCAGGGTCACCAAACCCAATACTTCTTCGTACTTCAGTACCTCAGTAGTTATTTGACCCAAAAGTTAATTGACTGAACATAATTGCACTACCGAAATCAAAAAATGTTGAAACTCAACGTATGCAGGGTTTGCAGAAGTGTAGAAATGCCAACATTTGACATGCCGACTGAGCTGGACTTAAACTACTTCTGTCAACTGAGGTTGCAGAACTCAGCAGTGCCACCAAAATATCCTAAATCAAACCGAAGTCCAGCATGGAGTGGCTGAGTGAAAGTGGTCTGCACTCTGTGGAGGAGAGTCATGGTTTCAGAGACCCTGTAGAAGGACAGAAATACCTAGCATCGTGATCCAGATACACTCCAACTCTGGAGGACAGAGGACCTGAGACGGGAGTTTTGATGTTGTTGTACCAAAAGGTATAATTGTTAATGTCTGAATATAACGTCCAGATTTATCATTGGATCCAAATAACAATTTATCTGAACCTTCCTCTTCTGCTGATGTTCTTGTATGCAACTGCTACACAAACTCCCCACCTCTCAACAACCATTCCAGTAACAACGACCAGTCAGACTTTCTTTACCTAGGACTGAGGCCATGAAGTGACTCTGTCTGGGTGACTTGAATATGACTGAGGTCGACTCGTGAATGTTGCTTTCCGCCCTCCTCAGTAACAGCAGCGTGTGTGTTTGCAGTGTTTTGATCCGAGTGATGGCACGTGAATACTTTAAGAATTCAGCTCTGGTCTTTGGTATGGTGGAGACAGGAACACGTCCACTTCACTCACCATCAGCGAGATGTTGGTCCACGTCTTCTTCACCACGTCCTGTAGTTTATTCTGACTTCTGACACAGCCGCCGCACGTCCTGAAAGTAGCGCAGAGGACGGACTTTGATGCTGGATGAGTGTTGGAAAACACTGAGAGGTAACGGAGAGGGGTAGTTGAGCAGAAAGGGGTGTGGTCCTCGCGTGAGAGAGCTTCTGCAGCTCAGCGTCTCTCCTCGTCAGCTCCCTGATCTCCTGCTCCAGCTTCTCCTGAAGATCTGGACTCGACTCACTTCAGTTCCTGCTGGGATCTGACCTGCTGCTTCACATCAGAGCTCGTTTGTCCATGAGACGGATCAGCTCAGTGAACATCTTCTCACTGTCCTCCACTGCTTTATCAGCAGAGCCATTGATGGCCTCCACCTCCTGCTGAAGAGCTTCACCTCCTTCTCTCTGTCCTGGATTCCCTGCTGGATGTTTTGTCGACTCCCCTCCAGCTCTTTCTGCTTCTCAGTCCTTTCGCTGCAGCCAAAACTGTCTTGTGGCCTTATGGTCATCCATAGGGCAGAGATAACAGATACACTGCTGATCAGTGCGGCAGAACAGCTTCTTCACCTCCTCATGGCGAGAGCACATGCTCTCCTGGAGCTTCTTGGAGGGCTCCACCAGCTTGTGTTTCTTAAAGGCAGTGATTCATAATGAGGCTGGAGGTGTTCGTTCTCACAGTATGAGGCACACACTGCAGACAGGACTCCAAGGCTTTCAGTTTTCTGCCAGACAGCAATCACAGGCCACATCTTCATCTCCAGCATAGCAGTGATCAGCAGGAGCAGCTTGGAGTCCAGTCTTCGTCAGCTCCTCCACTAACTCTTCTAGCATGGTATTTTCACCAGGACAGGCCTTGGTTGCAAAGGTGTGTCTACACACTGGGCAGCTGTAGATTCGATTCTCATCCTCTCCATCCCAGTGGCGATGAATACAGTTCATGCAGTAGTTGTGTCCACATGGAATAGTCACCGGTTCCTTCAGTAGATCCAGACAGATCGAACAGCTGACGATCTTTGGTCAAGCTGATTTTCTTGCTGCGCCATTTCACCTCTCAGTGTTAGTAAATGTCGGTTTCACTTTCACTGAATAGAAACAGCTCTGCTCCGCCTGCTCTTGTTTATGTTACTTGTCCAAAAAGCTGGGTACCACAGCAACAATAAATAAATCTGTAGAAAACAGAAAAAATGGCAGCAGCGTGAAATCAACACAGGATCTGGTTGATCGTCTGGATTGCTTCTCATTCAAAATTCACAGTACACATACAGTTACATACAAATAGCTTTACTTAAAGGTCCCATGTCATGCTTTTCCGGTTATTACCCGTCCCCTTGTGTGTTATGAAGGTTTTTATGCATGTAAACACTCTGGACTTAATTATCTCAAAGGGTATGAATATCTCTAAGGTTGTGGTGACTGATGTTGCACTGTCTGACCATTCCTGTGTTTTCTTTGAGAGCTCTATTCTGTTCACACAAGTGTTCAAAAGAGGTAACCACAAGCGATGTTTAACTGAAAATACTAGGGAAATGTTTACTCAGAATTTTTCTTCCACACTTGCCCCTGCTAACACCTCAATAAATGAGCTAGTAGATCATTTTAATTCAAAATTTAGAATGTTATAGATGCCATTGCTCCAATTAAGGTAAAGGAAGTGACTGGGAAGAAAATATCTCCATGGAGAAAAGCCATGACCGTGAAAACAGAAAAAGAGGAATGTCGAAAAGCTGAACACAGGTGGCGAAAAACAAATCTCTAGGTTCACTTTGAATTTATAAAGAGAGACTTGGCCTTTATAATTTGGAATTGAAAAACGCACGACAATCATTCTTCTCTGACATCATTACCAAAAACAAAAACAACGCACGTGCCTTGTTTGCTACCGTCGACAGACTAACTAACCCCCCAGTGGCAGTAGCCTCTGAATTGCTATCCACCAGGGCCTGCAATGACTTTGCCTTCTTCACTGACACATTCAGAGAATCAGACAAGCAGTCAGTGCCTCTGCATCAGGAACAGCAAATGTGTGTTCTCTGTGTCCACTTAACATCAATTCAGACATCATGACACAATTCCATCAGATTAATGATAGAAACCTAGAGGACATTATACAACTTCTGAAGTCCTCCTCCTGCTGCCTTGATATTATTCCAACAGGGTTTTTCAAAGTTGTTTTTCGTTGCATGGCCTCAGAACTACTTCATATAGTAAACACATCTCTTCACTCAGGTATTTTTCCACAGGCCCTGAAAACTGCAGTCATTAAACCGCTCTTAAAAAGAATAATCTAGATGCTTCAGTAATGAACAATTACAGGCCCATATCAAACCTCCCATTTCTAGGTAAAATCATTGAAAAAGTTGTTTTTCAACAGTTGAGTAATTTCTTGCATTTAAATAGTTGTTTCGATGTGTTCCAGTCAGGCTTTCGTCCAAACCACAGCACTGAGACTGCTCTTGTAAAGGTCTTTAATGAAATCCACTTAAACACAGACAGTGGCAGAACTTCAGTGTTAGTATTATTAGATCTCAGTGCTGCGTTTGACACTGTTGAACACAGCATATTACTGGACCGGCTGGAAAAACTGGGTGGGACTTTCGGAAACAGTTCTAAATTGGTTTAAATCCTACTTAAAGGATAGAAACAACTTTGTTTCTATAGGTAAATACACATCTGAGTTGACAAATATGACATGTGGAGTTCCTCAAGGCTCCATCTTGGGGCCTCTTCTCTTTAACATCTACATGCTACCACTGGCTCAGATAATGAAGAACAACAAAATAAGTTACCATAGCTATGCAGATGACACACAAATGTATGTAACAATTTCACCAGGAAACTATGCTCCAATTCAAACACTGAGTAAGTGCATTGAACAAATCAATGACTGGATGTGTCAGAACTTTCTCCAATTAAACAAAGATAAAACTGAGGTAATGGTTTTTGGAGCCAAGGCAGAACGTTTAAAAGTTAGCGCTGAGCTTCAGTGTGCAATGTTCAAAACAACAGATAAAGCCAGAAATCTAGGTGTAGTCATGGACTCTGACCTGAGTTTCAACAGTCACATTAAAACAGTTACTAAATCAGCCTACTATCACCTAAAGAACATATCTAGGATTAAAAGACTAATGTCACAGCAGGATTTGGAAAAACTTGTCCATGCCTTTATCTTCAGTAGACTCGACTACTGCAATGGTGTCTTCACAGGTCTCACTAAAAAATCTATTAGAAAGCTGCAGCTGATTCAGAATGCCGCTGCTCGAGTCCTCACTAACACTAAGAAAGTGGATCACATCACTCCTGCTCTGAAGTCTTCACACTGGCTTCCTGTGTGTCAAAGAATAGATTTCAAAATATTGCTGCTGGTTTATAAAGCACTGAATGGTTTAGGCCCAAAATACATTTCTGACCTCCTGCTAAACTATGAACCATCCAGATCTCTCAGGTCTTCAGGGACTGGTCAGCTTTCTGTCCCCAGAGTCAGAACTAAACATGGAGAAGCAGCGTTCAGTTATTATGCTCCAAATATCTGGAACAAACTCCCAGAAACCTGCAGGTCCGCTGCAACTCTTACTACTTTTAAATCCAGGCTGAAGACTTTTCTTTTTGTCGCTGCTTTTAATTGAACTATTCATATCTTAAACTGCACTGTAACTTTTATCCATGTACTTTTTCTTGTAATGTTTAATTGATCTATTTATATTTTAGACTGCACTGTAACTTTTATCCATGTATTTTTCCTTAATGTTTATTTGATTAGCTTTTCTTTTTTAATGCTTAATGTCTTTTATTTATTTATTTTTAGCACTTTGAATTGCCTTGCGTTGAAAAGTGCTCTATAAACTTGCCTTGCCTTGAAGAGTCACAAACCCTCAAAGTACACCCTGTAGCGAGTAAAACTCTAACACAGAGAAGACCTATCTATGCTGCCCCAGAACGCCTCGTTGGAGAGTTCTCTTTTTCCATTGTTTACTTCTTGGGTACAGTGACGTAACGTAACGTCCGTGGAGCCGTTACGGACAGTGTGAGCTGGCTCACTGGTGTGAGGTCAGCGAGACAGCGAGACACTGCGGAACTCAGCCTGAGCACACACACAAACCTACAGGCTGGGTTTCGCTGTGTCTTGCTGTCTCGCAGACGGCCACTGGGCTCATAGGGAGGGGGGGGGGGGGGGGGGGGCAGGAGCTCCAACAAGCCGTTTAGGACAGAGAGTGAATACACATGCTATACAGAGATGCTGTATGAGAAACCAATGTGAGTTTGGAAAATTGCACAATTTAAATCTATTTTAGTAGACCTCAACGATGGAATTATGATCAGTAGAAATGGCCATGACATGGGACCTTTAAATAAACATACCACATTTCTCGATTTAAGTTATCCGTCTATGTCACAGTCAATTACTGTACCTCAAGTGCAGCATCATTGCCAACTTAAACATGTATCTCACTCACTAGTGTGTGACACAGTTGTATACTTCCCAACACATTCTGTATAATATCACATGTGCAATATGGAAGCAAACAAGAGACAGAAGTATTTGAATTTTATCAGACACCGAATTTATAGCATTGAAAATAATTACTTTGACAATGATGTATCTGAATGTTTTTGTTCCGAATGTACCTATGTGAAATAAAATGTAACAATTCAAGTTAAAAAATTCGAATAGTCAAATTCAGTTCCCAAAAATTCAAGTGAAAACAATTCGGATGCACAATTTTGGTGTATAAAATTTGACGTAAAAAATTTCGGTGTTTAAAATTCAATGTCCAAAATTGAGATGCAACATCATCCGGGCTACTCAGACAGGATAAGCAATTGAGCCCGAATTCAATCAAACCGACTTCTGGCCTATCAGAGCCAAGCGGCGAACTCCGGGACAGTGCGCTGAAGCCCAATGCTGCAAACTGTAGGTGATGGATGCAGATGGGAGCAATTCCCGTAGACCCTATGTTAAAATGTCCAACTTAACATCAGAAAATGAACATGTTTCTAGCCTGGATCCACAAAAACATATTCTGCATATAGTTAGATTCCCCCTTCATATACATGCCAACCTTTCCAAATCCAAAAGAGGTAGGTTTGCGCGCGGCAAATGTGCACGCCCAAATTAAGTAATCAGAAGAAATGGAACCCCAGTAATTACATGTATAAACCATGTATTTCATATATTGCATCATTGTATGCATTTTTCAGAAAAAGTGGTAGTTTGGTAAGCAGTGACATCAACGACATGTCTGGTCTGTAAAATGCCCGAAAAGTAACAGAATGGGAGATAAATATCCCAAAGTCTCCACATTTTATTATATTTTGTGTGTTTCTGGTCCTCTTTCAGTTGAGACAGTGTAGATGAAGGATGTGTCAGGATGTAGAACTCTTGTGTGAACATTGGATAAACAAGCCAGGTTCATATTCTTGTTTCATGTTGTTGACATATTAGAGTCAAAGGTTTGCACAGAGCGAAATATCTTTGTGTTGCGCGATATATCAGAAAATACTGCATTAAAAAAGTCATTTCCTGCATTTTTCTACAGATAAAGTGTGATATAAATAATGCACAGGCTTTCAGATTGCTGTAGTTCACTAAACAGATACATTAACGACATGTTTGGTGTTGAAAATGTCAGAAAAAGTGAAAGAATGGGAGATAAATATCCCCAAATCTCAAAATTGTATTATATTTTGCCATTTTGCCACACTTATTGTTTTTACTTCGGCTGTGAGTGTTTGTGTGTGCTCAGGATGAGTTTCGCTTGTTCTAGCTGTATCGCCAAGCCTGTCTGCTCATCCAGCAGTGTGTGTGTCTGTGTGTGTGCGAGCAGTGCTAACTGGGCTAACTAAGTTGCTAGCATTTACATATATCAACTCCAATGTTAGCAGATGGCCTTACATGTATCTCATAGCTGGAGAATGTCTGCAATCACACACGAAATACTCATAGACAGTATACTCCGGGTGATTTACAGTACGGTCAGTACATTATAGTTGGCTTTCCTGGTGTGTATGCTACCGAGCTACCGTTCATAGCGTGTATGCTACATAGCTAAAAAAGAAGGCTACCTAGAGCTAGACATGCTAGGGAAAACATTGTTTTCATGCCAGCTACAATGAATGACCAAACGTAGCAGACTACCCGTATAAGATTGCAATTGTAAACATGTTCTTGCTAGCCTAGACTAGCTGTTGTTCATAGTAGATTGGCATATTACACTGAACAACTAGCAAACGTAGGTTAGCATATTAGCTGGCAAGCTAACTGTGTTGATTAGATAGATACACACTCCTACCACAGCTACTACTAACACATCTAAAACAACTAAGTGTCTCTAATATTTTGTGATTTGCATTTGATTTAGTCCAGCCAGATCAGGAAACTCCTGGCTTATCTGGCAGACAACACACACACGGGATGACCACTCTGATGCCTCGTCCTAAAAAGCCCCGGCAGCAGCTTACAAAGCTGCAATAGGCAAGAGCTCCAACGAGCGAGATGGGTCTGGATGCAGACCGCCCGCAGGCAGGGGGCGGTTCCTATAAGGGGAGGATCCTATAGATATCCAATAGAATAATGACACTCAGCAGAAATACATACTGTAGGTGGCAGTAATGCAACTTAAGGGATTCCAGCTGCTTTTATAAAACCTCGCAGAAGAAGTAATTTGTTCTTTCAAGATGGCCGAACAACACGTTGAAACAGCGGTAATAGTATTTTCCAGAGATGCATGTTTATATTTATTGTAATGTCGTTTTTCTTAACACACAATTGTCTCGTTATCAAAGTACAACATCGACTGTCCAACCTCGTTAAGCGTTAATAAAGTAAATAATAGTTGTGTGTGGTAAAAATGTTTGTGGTATTAAATGCTAACTTAGCATGATGCTATAAACACGTTGGCCTATAGTCCCGTTTGCAACCGGGCCTACTCTACTGTTGTAATAACGTTAAGCTTAGATAGGTCAATAGATTATCAGGCTCGGTAACAATACTGATTTGTGTTACCAAAGCTGATCATCTAATTGACCTAAGGTTAGCGTATATTCTGTGATGCTAACCAGCACTTAGCATGATGCTAGTGTACTGTTGTGTACTGTTGTATTATCTTGGAAACACCCAAAAAAAAATTATGTTTAATGAAGACTTTCCTCTTTGTATGTACTGTATATATGTTCCTTTGTACAATGTATTGGTATGTACTATACATTTCATGTTTAGTATTTGATGTGTATTGTAATGTTTCAAAAATAATAAATACGTTAATTAATCTTACCACCAGACACAACATGAACAAATGAATGATACACATCAGGACAGTAACTTCAACTTCAGTATTTTAGGTGTACAGAAACCTCTACTCATGTTGTTAAATGATATACAGCAATATCTTCCATAAAACGTAGTTGATTGATTTGAATAATAATTACTACCACTGCACAAACAGTAAAAAATTAAATGCCTACAATGTATGAGTTTAATGTATCCTATGTTATGATAAACTATCAAATTGACTCTGTATTCATTATGATCTGTCAATAGGTCAATTAATTTGTCTTCTCTGTGGGTTGTACACTGTTCATTCTTTATGCAAATTAATTATAATTATTATTTTTCAAAGTTCGTTTATGATTCATTCAAAGCATTAAAATAAATGAGAAACAGAGCGTCATATACCTTTAAGAAATACGTGGGGGGCGGGGCTCATAACCCTTTAGGAAACGCCCCCTATAGGATCAACCCCCTTTAGGATCCTCCTCCTTGCTGTGGTCTGCATACAGACTCTAATGCAATGAGCATTCACAGAGTGAAAACACATACTTTACAGAGATGCTGTATGCGAAACCAATGTGAGTTTGGGAAATTGCACAGTATAAATCTATTTTAGTATACTGCAACAATGGAATTAAGATCAGTGGAAATGGCCATGACATGGGACCTTTAATAAACTCAAACGACAAGGCGATGTGCCTGCAAGACTCAAAACATATCACCCGTGCGCAGCAGCAAACCTGCCTGCGAGCCTTTGCTCAGGTCACATTTACACACGGCGCGGTGCGGCTGAAGATCGCGAAAACGGCATCTATAGTTGCCGACAGTTTAGTATTTTTAAAGTACCGTTACTATGTCAAACATGCTCAAAACTTTCTGACACACTCTCTTAAACATCTCTAACATTATACCTTGTTTACACAAGTTAACATCGATCATTTTCATCATGTACTGACCTGTAGAAAAGTGCAGCAGCGTGAAATAAACAGAGAATCTGGTTGATCGTCTGGATTGCTTCTGAGGAGGGAGCGGAAGGCCCCCCCCCCCCCTAAAATAACCCTGTTGCAGTCGAATAGTCCAAAAATCAGCTCCTAACGTCTATCCCTATCGTCTATTCCTTGACCTCTGAGTGAAACGTAACGGAGTTAAGGGATAGTCGATAGGAGAATTCAAAAGGATTTAGGAGAAGAGACTGCGGTACTTAAAGTTTAGAGAATCCGACTGCACTTTCACTATCCGACGTATTTATGATCCGCCAGCGGACGTCATAAATGTGCGTCTGCTGCTGTGGGGAAACTATGGAAACCACAGTTTTCTATACAGCGGACTACAACATGGATGTTTAATAAGAACGAGGGACTGCTGTAAACTCATCTAGAGACTCTGCATCGTGCTCTGATGCTGCTGCTTTGCTTTATGAACGTGGACAACAGAGAAACATATTCTTCATGACCAAAGTTGGAATTGAAATAAAAAGGAAAGTGAAACTTATGCTCGTCACCCTCTCCCTCCGGTCCACATTAATACCAATGATCCCAATACGTATGATTGTATGAAAATATCTTAAAATAAATACAAATGTATTTATTATAAACGTCCTTAACATCTATCACTGTGTACATCACCATTCAAACATCTTTTAAAAGTTGAACAAACCCCACACAGCTCAGTGAAGACTGTGAGATGTTGACTTTATTTGATCATTTCAGTAAAAACTAACATTCATATTTCTCTTTTTGATTATAATAGCCTGCTGATGAACGTTCAAAACAAAGCACTTTGACAAGTTACAGTTTTAAAATGCTTAATAAGCACCGTAACTTTCATGATATAATTTCTCGGTCATAATCGGTTGTTTCCGTGAGTGCCAATGTTGTGCGACGGCAAATGCTGCGGCCGCAAGGCATTGTGGGGCAGCACGTTCTCCTCTCCTTTCTTCAAGGGAGGTCCAGTGGTTCCTAAGCTAAAGGAGGTTATAAAGGAATTTTAAAACCTCCTTTCCTATCATAGAGAATTTGAACGGCACTTATCATGGCTGCCATGAGGGACTTCCGGGTCATTTCACTCCGTTAGGAAGTGTCACTAGCCTCATCCCAATACCCCTCCTCGGCTGAAGTCGAATAGTCCATTTAGCTTAGGAACCTTCCTAAAGGAGTGAAATGACCCGGAAGTCCCTCAGTGGCAGCCATGATAAGTGCCGTTCGAATTCTCTAGAATGATGAGAATGATAGGAAAGGAGGTTTCAAACTTCCTTTATAACCTCCTTTAGCTTAGGAACCACTGGACCTCCCTAACCGACAGGAGAAGCAAAAATGCTGCCCCACAATGCCTTGCAGCCGCAGCATTTGCCGTCACTCAACAGTCGGCCGTTCACGGAAACAACCGATTATGACCGAGAAATGATATCATGAAAGTTACGGTGCTTATTAAGCATTTTAAAACATAGGTGGTAAGTTGCCAAAGTGCTTTGTTTTGAACGTTCATCAGTATTATAATCAAAAAGAGAAATATGAACGTTAGTTTTCACTGAAATTATCAAATAAAGTCAACATTTCAGTCTTCACTGAGCTGTGTGGGGTTTGTTCAACTTTTAAAAGATGTTTGAATGGTGATATAGACAGTGATAGATGTTAAGGACTAACGTTTATAATAAATACATTTGTATTGATTTTAAGATCTTTAGTTCATACAATCATACGTAGGCCTATTGGGATCATTTGTATTAATGTGGACCGGAGGGAGAGGGGGACGAGCAGAAGTTTCACTTTCCTTTTGTATTTCAATTCCAACTTTGGTCATGAAGAATATGTTTCTCTGTTGTCCCCGTTCATAAAGCAAAGCAGCAGCATCAGAGCACGGTGCAGAGTCTCTAGATGAGTTCACAGTAGTCCCTCGTTCTTATTAAACATCCATGTTGTAGTCCGCTGTATAGAAAACTGTGGTTTCCATGGTTTCCCCACAGCAGCAGACGCACACAATGACGTCCGCTGGCGCATCATAAACACGTCGGATAGTGAAAGTGCATTCGGATTTTCTAAAGTACCGCAGTCTCTTCTCCTAAGTCCTTTTGAATTCTCCTATCCACTATCCCTTAACCCCGTGACGTTTCACTCAGAGGTCAAGGAATAGACGATAGGGTTAGAACTTAGGAGCTGATTTTTAAACTATCCGACTGCAGCCCTCGACTCCTCTCTTCCCCTCCTCCGGGACTTGACCCGGAAATCGATCAAGACACTCCATTTTGAAGGACGTCCCAATAGCTGAAATGTACACGGAGGAGTCGAGGAGGGGGGAGGGAGGAGGGGTGCAGGAGGAGACGAAAGGGAGGATACACGCGAGCAGACTACGCGGAAGTGTTTTCACTACTGCGTATAAAAGCCCCGCCCCCACCTTAACAGCTGGTCCATTTCAACACAGGAAAACCTACAACTGGAAGATGAGTGGAAAAGCGTCACATAAATGTATAAGTGCTCACAGCTCCGTGGGAATTATTATGTGCAATTCATTTCTAAAAGGCTTTCACATTACTATAATTATATTTTTATTTAAATGTACGCTACATTTTACACCAAAACGGAACACAAAAGCAGGACCAACCATCATACATTGAATTCCTTGACTAACAAGAGAAAGATTCATTCATTTAAATAAATATTTAACAACAAATGGGCCGGTTCTAAAGGTTATTCAGTTCAGCCCGACGAGAGGGGATACAGCTGTGCACATGTCATCATTAACAGACGTCGTTTAAGAGTGACGTTTGAGTGAACGAGGACATCCCAATTAATACCTGAGGACTCCTCTGTCCTCGCGTCACCTCCTCGTGTCTCTCGCTCGCATCTTACGGAGGCGGAGCTAAGATGCAAGGAAGGGACGCGAGTGAGGGAAAGGAGGAATCGAGGAGGGGTATTGATGAGGCTATAGTCACTACCCGATCCGTCCCCCTGCCCGATCGGTACTGCGCATGTGCGAGATGGTCCGCCATATTGGACAACTCCGGACGGCAACTCTAATAGGACACTTGACACAGTGGCTTTTGGCAAAGCTCAAAAAGAAAACTCGAGAGAGATGAGTTGTTGTTATTACAACGTGACTTCACTATTATTTAACAACTCTTTTTATTGGGTTCTTTTATTTGGGGTTCAGTACATTGTCAGAATAAGTGAGAAATGGATTTAACTTCTGTTAGACAGCTATCATACTGAATACATATTTACTGTGAATGTATGCAACAATGTATGGCATATAGCTGTCTAACAGAAGTTAAATCCATTTCTCACTTATTCTGACAATGTACTTAACCCCAAATAAAAGAACCCAATAAAAAGAGTTGTTAAATAATAGTGAAGTCACGTTGTAACAATAACTCATCTCTCTCAAGTTTTCTTTTTGTGCTTTGCCAAACGCCACTGTGTCAAGTGTCCTATTACTATATACCTATTGTCCTATTATTAAAGCGTCTTTGGGTTCAAGAAAAGCGCTATAGAAATAAAATATATTATTATTATTATGGCAAGTATGGAGTTGTCCAATATGGCGGACCATCTCGCACATGCGCACTGCAGATAGGGCAGGGCGGCAGATCGGGTAGTGACAGGAAGGTTCCTAAGCTAAATGGACTATTCGACTTCAGCCCAGGTTTTACTCAAGCGGAAACTCTGGGGCAAAACCGTGAAGCCTACAAGGAAGTGCAGTTCATCTAGTGGCCTGTAGTAGGAGGCTGCAGAAGGGAGCTGTTTCCATACACTCCAATGTTAAAATGCCTAACTTTACAGCAGATATAAACATGTTTCCATTGTAGTTCAAAATACCATATTCTCTTAATAGTTTGCCCCTTCATGACAACTGTGAGGAGGGTGAATTATTTCACAACTAATTTGTTTAAGTTACATTAAGCCTTAAAGTTATGCAGAAATTAGGGCGTGGAGTGACAGGTCTGTTCAGTGACTGATACTCTTATGCCCCTTTCACACCAGCGCCTTTTCAGCTCCGGCTCGGAGCTAGAGCCTGAAAAGCGCCGGGTTTTCCTGTTCACACCGCAGCGGCGCCGGCTCTTAGCTCCGGAATCCGCTTCATTTCCAGCTCCAAAAAATTGTCGGTCCAGAGGCAAGAGCTTTGGAGCTAAGAGGTGACGTCGCTTACGTCTCTCTTACGTCGAGGCGTGCAGGAAACTAAACCCACCTCCCATGGGTCGACTGTTATGCCTGCCTACAAGCAGTAGTGCCTATAAACACACTTTATAAAGTCAGGCAACACTAACCAGGCTTCGTGTGATTCTGTTTATTTGTACCTTACTTTGACCATCCGTTCACTGTTATCGATCATTGTGGAGAGAGGCAGACGTGTTGTTTTGTATTATAGCAGCTATCGGATGCAAGTAGTCAGTTTAGCTTCGGTTGCTATGCCAACATCACCCGTTTTATACCAGAGAAACTTTCATAACAGCGTTGTGATACCAAACAGTGTCAATTCAGACTGACACACATTCACTTAGGCTAAGGGGAACTGGGGATATGCATCAGCTGCTTGTGTGAGTCGGACAGTGAATACTTTAGAGCGGCCGCTGCAGTGTGAGCTAACGGGAGCTAACGGGAGAATACACTCCGTGGAAGAGCAGCCAGCACTGCAGCGGTCGGTAAATGCTGCAGAAACACATTAATAAACAATGAACCACGGCACTCTGGTGCAAAGTAAAAGGTTGGAGAAGTCGTTATTCAATTTATTCTGGCTTCGTGTGATTAAAAGCAACACGATCATCGACCCGACGCAGTTCCCCGTTGTTGTTGTTGTGAGCGCCGTAATGGCTGCCGTTGGGGGGCAAATCAGCGATGTAAACGGTGACGTCATGACGCAGCGAGGGCAGCTCTGGGGCGCCAGTGGGCGGTGTGCACAGAGCGGGAGCTGAAAAGGGAAACCGGAGCTGAACCAGAAAAGCTCCCGCTCGGAGCTAGAAACTGAAAAGCGCTGGTGTGAAAGCCGCATTAGCCAGTTGGGCAAGTTACTGCCAAAATGTAATACAGTACATTTAATTTATTACTGTCTTTTCTAAGTAATTAAATGAAGTGATTTACTTGTATTGATATATTTGGTGCAATAATTACACTTCACTTCAGAGCCCTCAAGAGCCAGATATAAATGTTTATTAGCGTCAACAGTTGAGTTGTTATTAAAGGTTTTGCTACTCCCTAAAACTCAGTAACAGGAGTTTAATGGATGGGATTTCTAACAGGTTTGAGGTCTTTGGTTTTAAAGCTCTTCTCCACTGAAGCAGTGGGATAACGCACACATTTAACAAGCAGCCAGGGTCGGCGTCATGGGGGGTCATTCGTGGGCCATGCCCCCCCCAACGCAGGGTGGGCAACAGAGATGGGGTCGTTACTAAAAAAAAGTAATATATTACATATTACATATTACTTTAAAAAAAAGTAATATATTACACTACTTCGTTACTCTCTACATAAAGTAATTCGTTACTTTACTCGTTACTTTACTCGTTACTTTACTCGCAGGGCCGGCCCGCCCCTCCCTACAGGCAGATCACGCAGACTGCTAAAGTTTCAAATGTTCTCTTTAGTTCAGTTTCCATTGTCGCATAAGACTGATCCAGATAGCTCCTGAATGTTTTCCTATCTGACCGTGGCTGTCCTCTGTCTCCTGCTATCTGACCGTGGCTGTCCTCTGTCTCCTGCTATCTGTATATTTTGCGCAGTCTATCTCTGCTCACGCTGTTGCGTCAGCGTGTTCTCCTGCGTGTTGGCCATGTGTTGCACTGGAGCCAGACACCGCAAAGACTTCAGCCGAGCACGTACGAACTGCGCATGCGTGAGTGGCAATAACTCTCCTTACCAGCAGGCAGCGGTAGTGTGTATTCGTCATTCAAAACTGGCAACAACCGGAAAACAGAGAAGAAGAACTACGTGTGTGATATAAATAAACAACAGCTATGTGCGTTAGCTTCACCTAGCATGTGTTCTTTGCAGGTGTTTGTTGAGGTTTGATTATGACTGATTTTAGAAAGTAACGAAGTAACGCGTGTCGGGGCAATGTTAGTAACTGTAGTGTGATTACTGGATTATAAAAGTAGCGCGTTACACTACTCCGTTACCGACAAAGTAATATTATTACCCAACTCTGGTGGGCAAGCCTTGCTACTTTGCCGTTTTTTTTTTTTTTTTTAATCATATAAGTGAAAACGTTTCCACTAAAGGTTTTTTGTGTAAAATACGTCAGAAATAAAGAATACAAATATAAAGCACAGCCTGAGGTGTGCTCACTGCTGCTCTCTCATTGGTGTGTTGCTTGACCAATGACCCCCGACCTTTGTTTGTTATCATTACGTGGCTGTGTGTTTAGATGAAAGCCGGTGGCGATCTGTTCATCTGTTACACTGATTATACAGTAAAGCCATCGAAAATAATACGATATACAGTACAAGTAGCCTACTTCTGGGTCTCTGTGTTTCATTCAAGCTCGGCTCTGTGTGTGTGTGTGTGTGTGTGTGTGTGTGTGTGGTGTGTGTGTGTGTGTGTGTGTGTGTGTGTGGTGTGTGTGTGTGTGTGTGTGTGTGTGTGTGTGTGTGTGTGTGTGTGTGTGTGTGTGTGTGTGTGTGTGTGTGTGTGTGTGTGTGTGTGTGTGTGTGTGTGTGTGTGTGTGGCACGAGCGCATTTTGTGAGTGCGCGAGCGGTAACGTGGAATGTTGTTGTTAGCATCTGGTTAGCTAGCTATGCTAACGGATATAAAGAGCTGTTTCTACACCAAGGTGGAGGAGAGTCCTCTCCTGTCAGACTGAGAGGATCCTATAACCTCAGCTCAGTGAGGAAAGGACTCTCTCAGTGTTTAGATAGTTCACTTTAGTGTAAGTTATCTCAGTGGGTCTCAAACGGTTTGGTCACCATTTATGTAAACAAGTATTTGCGAGGATTACCTTTATATGATCATTATAGTTATTAAAGAATAAGAGAATACATGAAAAACGGGTATGAAATACTATAGGACAGTAACACAAGAATACAGTTTAAAAGGGGAGTGATTAGTAAAATATCCATAAAGAAAAAGTAAATCTGTGTACAGTTCTGTTTCATATGGATGCTGAGAGATGTATCCATAGATCTCTTCATGTTGCTCTCAAAGTGCACCAGATTGATGCTTTTAACTTCAATATTTTAAAAATAATCTTCCCGGGGGAGCATGCCCCCAGACCCCCTAGAGGAGGTTAGGTCCACCCCCACCTAAAACATGTTCACATGGATGGGATACTAAATACATTTGCACACCTTTTATATGGTGTCCATATGTTTCTGTTTTGGTGGTCGTGCCACAACCGTGCATGTATGCACAAGTCATAGGTGCGCTATACAATAGCACTACACCCTGCAATGTGTGTGAAAGACAACAGACTTTACAGCATATTTTCTTTAATTGAAGTTGCGTTGGTGTTTGTGTGTTGGTTGTTGACGGCAGTGTGTGCCCCCCCCCCCCCCTTGGTAAATGATTGACCCCCATTCGATTTGTTCGAGAGCCGACCCTGCAAGCAGGACAATTCATACTCGGATAAATCAACATGATAATTGCTGGGATTGAACCGACCACCTTCTGACTCAAAGACAACAGCTCTTCCTCTCAGCCACAGACTATAATGGGAAAGTCCCAATCCAGATTATAAAGCTTGAATGTAAAAGCTCTTCATTTAAGAGAATGTTATATAAGGTCATAGTAAGATGTTAATGCAATATGTGTGTGTGACTTAAGGGGTAAATGGTGTCTTCCAACCTGAGGATCAGCGGGTTCAACTCCCAGCATGCTCTATTGTTTTGTTATTTTGCCTCACTGAGCTGCCGGGGAGGAACTCTTCAAGGTCTTTCAAAAATAATAGCTCTCGCAAACTATTGTAAAAACATTTTGAATTGTGGTTTAAAAAACGGAAAAAGGTAGAAAGATATTTTGGCTTAATTCCAGTTTTGTCTAACGGACATATTCAGGTCATCAAGTACCATTCTAACCCTAATATAAGAATGAGCCAAGCTGGTAAAACTTTGATGAATGCATCTGGGTGTATTTGGCGCACGGAGTAAATGGATACATACCAATGTCGGGGTCAGTGGCTCAAATCCCCAATATGTGAGATGCAGAAATGGCAAACTCCATTGCATATCTTATGGACATGAAGAGGCTGTGGTAATTGAAGTGAAAGAAATCAAAAAGAAAAACTGAAGTTCGGTAAAGTTCTAAAGAAACAGAGGCTTGAGTCCAGTTTTCTCTAAATTACATGTTCAGGAAACCCGGCTCCCAACGTCCTGGTAGCCTTGGGTTTTTCTGGAACAGATGTGAACGATTGGCGATGAGTTCAAACAAATGTTCTTTGACAATATCTTTGTGTCCCTAATAATAAACATAGAAGCCAATGCTGTGAAATTTGACTGGAATATGTACTTTTATTTCTTTGATGGAAACGTCACAAATCCTTATGTTTTTTCAGATTCACAATACCACTACTTTTTCTAATTGAGGGGGCAAAATGGATGCCCAACAAACAGAGGGTTGGTGGTTCAGCTCCCAGCATGGCAGAGTGAAGTGAGGTTGGAGGCAAGATGGCTTGTGTCGGTGAAATGGTTCACACATTTTATTTGTGAGATGAGTTGAGTGGTCCCGCAGCTCAGTGGTGCCCCCCGCTGACCTGATTCAGACAAAGCACTGTGTGTGTGTGTGTGTGTGTGTGTGTGTGTGTGTGTGTGTGTGTGTGTGGGTGTGTGTGTGTGTGTGTGTGTGTGTGTGTGTGTGTGTGGTGTGTGTGTGTGTGTGTGTGTGTGTGTGTGTGTGTGTGTGGTGTGTGTGTGTGTGTGTGTGTACTAGCATTACTATACTTGTGTGGAATCTGTTTACATAGTCACGTGTGGGGACTCGCCTCCCTTATGGGGACAAATTGGAGGTCCCCATGAGGGGAATCATTGTGTGTGTGTGTGTGTGTGTGTGTGTGTGTGTGTGTGTGTGTGTGTGTGTGTGTGTTGTGGTGTGTGTGTGTGTGTGTGTGTGTGTGTGTGTGTGGTGTGTGTGTGTGTGTGTGTGTGTGTGTGTGTGTGTGGTGTGTGTGTGTGTGTGTGTGTGTTATTATATAAGATATTTCGTATCATCAATATGAAAGAAAATGGCACTTCAATTAATAAATAAATGTACACATTCCTATTTAAAGACTATAATCTGATCGGGTCCAATCTTCCAACTATCCGGTCAAAAAACAAAGCTTTTATTTTTGACAGAAGAACATTTAAACACGTGAACTTCTAGAGATGATTTATTTGGTTGTTTTGGATTTGAAACCTTTGATTTCAAATCTTAAAGCATTTCCTTTCAAAGTGAATGTCTGCTATGCCAATGCTAATGTATGCTGTAGACATCTGTTAACCTCAAACATGTTTGGAGCTGTATTAATGGGACTTGCTATCGTATTACTACTTATGATGAACAACTCTGCAAACACATCGCTTTCAAACGAGGAAGGATGTATTCTTGTTAAGAGATAATGCATGTCCTTAAAACCAATACGTGTACACAGGTCAGCACTGTGTCTAATGATTAACGGTGTGTGTGTGTGTGTGTGTGTGTGTGTGTGTGTGTGTGTGTGTGTGTGTGTGTGTGTGTGTGTGTGTGTGTGTGTGTGTGTGTGTGTGTGTGTGTGTGGTGTGTGTGTGTGTGGTGTGTGTGTGTGTGTGTGTGTGTGTGTGTGTGTGTGCTCTCACTCAGCAAGCTGTTCGAACACACAGAAGTTACAGGCTCTAAAAATCGCCTGAGTATAAGTTAAAAACTCTTTATTGGTTTTCTTTTTCTCATACCGTGTTGAGTCAAAAAGAGTTGGTGATCGATGACTTTCTACAATACTGAACAACACATGAATTCCTTTGAGTTTAGAAAGTGGAGAAGAATGAAGGTTTGTGATGGAAGTTTCTCAGTGCACATGCGGTCCACAGTGAAGCAGACGCCGTGCTGGATGTGTGCTGCTCTCTGGTCAAAGGTCTGCAGTGAGCGTGCACAGAGAGCAGAGGAGCGGGGGGGCGGAAACAAAGGGCACAGCAAAGGTGAGGAAAGTAAACCGTAGTGTGGGGGAAACTTCTGTGTAGCGATGCAGGAGGAGTCACCGACTCAAAGGAGACACGGGGAGAGCTGGAGCTCTGATGGCAAACACTGATGGGTTTATTTGGAGCTTCGGTTGCCACGTCGACTCTGAAGAACTCTCCCCCAGACCCGAGTACTTAGCTAGTTCAGAGAGAATCATCAACATGTTGCATAACAAGATAGAATGATAACACCTCTATCAGCTGACGCCAACAGGCAGGAGACACTGAGAGCACAGCAGCCACGGCTACAGGTGCGTGTGCTCAGTCAGGACAGAACTGATGAACTGGGTCAAGGTTATGGGCCTTGGACAATATTTACCCGACACGTATGACTTTATGAAACTGATTATAGAGGCTTTGTGCAGGCTTTCTGCTGTCCTGATGTCAATGGGAGCTCATTCCACCATCTTGGAGCCAGGATAGCAAACCGCTGCTTCTTGCTCAATGCTACAAGTTGAATCTGCTGACACATTAACATGACCAGTAGATATTTCAACGTAGAACCCTTCACTTGAATATAAAAGATACCGATGTGCTACGGACATATGGTCAGGCTGAGCACATGCTACACATTCATTCACAACATTTATTTCATTGACGCTTTAATGTGCACAAACCTCACAGGAACAAAGGGTTGATGATTGCTTACCGATCATGTTGTGTCAAAACTGTTGAAATGCGAAACCACATGAGAACGCATTAGCTTTTCCTTTATGTCCCTTTTAAGTCTTTTAAATCGTATGTGCTCTGAAAGAAGCAAGCACTTTAAAAATACATTCATTCTGTTTTTAAAAAGGGCGAGGTGAATAAATACACATTCTGTTTTTAGCAGTGATGAACCGTCAGAGAAATCAAAGATTTAATTATATACATACAATTTTATAAAATTAGCACTTTGAGTTTTGTTTACGTATTGCTCTGGTTGTGTGTGTCTACAGAAGGTCCAGTTGTGAGGGACACGGTTCACCACTGATTATTAACAACCTCTTTGTATGGAATGCCGTTTAAGCCAAAATTCACTAAACGGCATTCCATATATTAGGTCTTAAGAACATGTTTTTAAACTCAGTGTTAACAGCACATTCACATTTCAATGTACCTGGGAATATGGCATATATTAATCCTACAAATATTGGAAACCGTTGACATGACGACCAAAGTAAAACGTATTGGGTTGATGGTAGTTAATGACAGTTAATGACTGCCAGAGACTGTTAGCCACTTCTAGTTCAATGTAAAAAAACAGCAGCATGTGAGTGTGTGTGTGTGTGTGTGTGTGTGTGTGTGTGTGTGTGTGTGTGTGTGTGTGTGTGTGTGTGGTGTGTGTGTGTGTGTGTGTGTGTGTGTGTGTGTGTGTGTGTGTGTGTGTGTGTGTGTGTGTGTGTGTGTGTGTGTGTGTGTGTGTGTGTGTGTGTGTGTGTGTGTGTGTGTGTGTGTGTGTGTGTGTGTGTGTGTGTGTGAGTCCTGTGGGCCATCACTCCAAACATCATCCCTCTAACAGTTGCTCCGCCTCCACGGTCTCTGAGATCCAGCAGTCCTCAGGAGGGATGGTGATGTCACCTGTTGGGTGGGTGGCAATCTGCTGCAGAAGCTGCTCTGATTGAAGCAGCTGATTGGTCCAAGCTTGACACACCCCCTCTATGCCAGGCCCCTCCCCTCCATATTCTGGAGGCAGGACAGAAGGTGAGAAGAAGTCGCTCAAAGTGTCCTGGAAATGAGCACCGTGCATATGGATCTGCAGTGGGGGAGAGGGAACCTGATTCAACACGGTGTGTGTGAGTGTGAGAACAGAGACAGGTGATGTGTGTGTGACAGGTGGCTGACCCTCTTTCGGATCTTATCCGGCAGGAAAGGGCGGATCATGGCCAACACGGGCCGGAAGAACATTGGCTCGTTCACCAGATGGATACCTCGGACTTTCAGTGGAAAAGAGTCCTGGACATGCAAACACACACATACAAGGACAGGTGTAGAAACAATATAACGCTCTTAGACTTGAAAGAGAAAAGGAAAACACAGTCTGTAAAAATGTGAACAAAGAAGCTGTTCAGCTATTTCAATCAACAATATTTCTAAGCAATCATTAAAACAAATCATCTTTCTACCGGCCGATCGAATAATAATGCTCAAAGGGGAGGAAGATAAGGCTGAACTAAAGGACTCGTTCCTATACTTCGTTATGTTGAAGCCTCTTGGAGCAAAGAAGGTTTCACAGCACCAAGATCATGTATTGAAACTTGTTTAACTTTGGGGGGAAACAATTCTGCTTTCTGTACTTGTTGCTAAAGTAGCGCTAAGTGCTAAATGCTGCTGAGAGCCAGGACTGAGAGCTGGGAATGTTGCTGTTTGATCAGAAGTAGCATACTCAGTACAGATGCACCCGCCATGCCACAGCTGTCCATGTATCTACCACAGTGCAGTATTAGTGAATTCCACTCTGTAGCTAACTAACACACATATTGACTCTGACTATGTGCCGTGTTGTTTCGCTGTGTTCCTAACTTACGCAAGAACATTACAGAAATAACCTTCCTGTGTGCAACATGCAGTCATGAGGAGGTTAGTGGAGACCTCGAGTTCTCCTTTCTGTAATAAAGAGTTTATATAGTATAATGTTTTATTATGGATGCCGCATTGCACCTTAGCATATGTAGAGTTGTGTGTCCAGGATGCTTGGCCTACCGAAAGCACAGAGGAAATCTTTCTGGCCAGGGAAGGGTTAAACTGCAGAGCGTGGCCTAAACTCCATCCCTGCAGGTCAAAGATGGCCTTCAGACCCTGCGTCTGTGTCTCCGTTTCCATGGAGATGATCTCTGATGTCATCAGGCTGACACTGAACACCTGGAAGGCCAACCAGTCTTTTGGGTCCCACTGTCCTGCAAACAGAAACCACTGTACTCTGTCTTCCTTCACATTGCATCAGTGTGTAGCTCTACGCAGGACGTAGCAGTAAGCTCTGGTTACAACACGTATCAACAGGAACATAAATATATATATATCACCTTGTATTGGAATGTGTTAGCAAAGCAAATATATATACACACACATATATATCCACACAAAGAACACAGGTGTACTGACCGATCCTGTAGATGAGCACCCTGCTGCCGCTGTGGTCCCGCTGGGGGAGGACAGCGTGGTACGTCGTGTTGAGGAGGCCGAGCACAGAGGAGGGGGACAGACAGCGGCTGATCTCAGGACTCTCCCTGCGCCACCGCTGATAGTTCAGTAACAACTGCACAGGACACAGGAAACGAGAGTTATTCATAGTTATTAAAAAAAATAAAAATAAATAATTTCATTTAATTTGTATTTGTCCCGCTCATGGTACGCAAAACCAAATGTACAATAATTGCCACAAAACATGACTCTACCATTCAGTTGTGAAGTTCTATTAAAAGCAAATCCAAGAAGAATGTGTGTGGTAAGAGTGTGTGCCAGTGATTCAGACTGCTGAGCTCACACACAGTTGGGCGAGCTCCAGGTGTGTGCAAAGCCAACCAGAGGACCAGGGGGGTATACTGCGAAGCAGGATTTTCGCTTAGCCGGCTAGATTCAGGGAAAACTCCGGCTTTCCGGTCCTACGAAGCTGGTTCTCTTTTTAGCAGGCTAGATCTCCATGGTAATATATGCTAAGCAGCTAACCTGGTCGGGACCAGGTTAGGTTGCAGGCTAAGAGCTCAACTCAGTGAAAGCACCGCCTGCTGACCAATCAGAGCTCAGTGTGCGGAGTTTAAAGCGATCAAGTCATATTACAGGAGAAAGGAAATACAGAAAAGCTGCCGTCGCAGGAAAGACGGCCGGCAAAAATCACCGACTGTGTGAACGTGAACATTAATAGAATATCACCTCCATCTTCAGAGCAATCTGACTATTATAACATTAGCGTTAAGAAAGCACTTAAATATCTGCCACAACATAAGTAACCGGATCAGAGTACATTAAGTACAGTCCGCGGCATATCACTTCATAATGTATCATATCTCTCCTGATCTGAGTCAGCTGAGCCGTATCTGGCCGTGCAGCACTCACAGTGTCACAGACTGTATGCAGAAGTATTATTTTAAGCAACACATAAGTTGACGAAACACTCGAGACAAATGTAATTGAAGTCAGATCGTGTTTTAGACGGGCAGTGATATCATAAACCTGTTAATGTACGCATTCAAACACGTGTTCTGCTCCAGCTGTGTTCACCTTGCAGGTGCAGCTCTGAGGCTTTGATCCTGATCAAGTGTTTAAGTCATGGATGTTTAAAGTTTAACTTCTTCATTTTTGACTAGTATTAAAGTTCACTTTTCATTCAGGAAGTATGACGCTGCGCTGTCAGTGCGCTTCTCCATGTTTGTGATTGGTCGAATGCTCCAGATCCCACCCCTTTCATGTGAACGCGCACCTACCTAGATAGGACACGGCTGGCTTGAGCGATCCACTTGATAACCAGCGTCGTAGTACCGTTTAGCGAGAGCGCGTATGTTTTGGATTAGGCCAACCGGCTAACTCCAACATATCAGGTTAGGTTGAACCAGGTTCGCAGTATAGGCCCCAGCTCTACTCAAACAAACAGCCATCAAACACTGCGTTCTAACTATACAGTCTGCGGTACGCCAGTGTATTTTATTATTTTATCTTTTATCAATGTATTATTTACAATTAGCGGATTTAATATTTCTGTATTGCTTGTTTTACACCAAAAAAAATGTCTCGGATAATATTTGGCTAGCCTCACCAGATAAATAAATGCAGTATTTAGTGTTTTAGTTGCCTGAAGGGATTTAACAGCACACATGTTGACTTCCTCTGTGATTGTCAGTGTAACTGTGCAGCGACATGCACAAGACCCTGAAACTGGAGCCCCTGAATGCTATTCAGTCAAAATTCATTTTATTTATGCACAGATGTTTTTGCTCCTATAATGGTCAATAACGTCTACCCTATCAACAGTGTCCAACGTCACTTTTCCTCTAATGGATATAGTTTTAGTGTACACAACTGCAAGTACCCGATGGCTCGTTCAAGTACTGCATCACATGAAGGCTTGTTTGTAAAGTGCCTGAACGACGCATTTAGAGAGTAGCAAAACAAAATCCTAAAATGTAGCAGAAATAAATAAATTAGGAATTTGACCGTCCATAACCGGATCACACATAGGTGGTTGGTGTCCTGCTGCAGAGCTCCCTCCCACCTGGAGAAGGCTCGGGGCTCTGTGAGGTTCATGTGCCATCCGACCTCTGCAGCTCATCCAGAATGCAGCGGCTCGTCTGGTCTTCAACCTTCCTAAATGTTCCCACACCACGCCGCTCCTCCGCTCCCTCCACTGGCTTCCGGTAACTGCTAGAATCCACTTCAAGACCCTGGTGCTTGCGTACCATGCTGCGAATGGATCTGGCCCTTCCTACATCCAGGACATGGTTAAACCGTACACCCCAGCACGTGCACTCCGCTCTGCATCAGCCAAACGACTCGCTGCACCCTCGCTGCACCCTCGCTGCACCCTCGCTGCACCCTCGCTGCGAGGGGGACCCAAGTTCCCATCAGCAAAAACACGTGGGTTTGCTATCCTGGCTCCAAGATGGTGGAATGAGCTCCCCATTGAAATCAGGACAGCAGAAAGCTCACACACCTTCCAGACTGAAAACTCATCTCTTTCGACTCCACCTCGAGCGATAGAACTATTAACAAAGCACTTATATACTAATAAAGGGCTGGCTTATCTAAAGCCAGTTGAGTAGCACTTGAAATGTTTGGCTCTATGAAACCTGATGTACTTATTGATTCTGTTTTCTTCAAGGTTGTGTCTTCCTGGTCGAATGCACTTATTAAAAGTCGCTTGGGATAAAAGCGTCAGCTAAATGTAATGTGATGTTCTTTGATTTCTCCAGTGCCTTCAACACCATCCAGACCCCACTCCTGGGGGACAAGCTGCAGCTCACCTCCTGGATCACCTCACCAGCCGTTCACAGTACACGAGGATTGTATTGCGTGGATAATAGACCGGTCACAGTAAATGTTTCTTTTTCATCTCACAGTGCACATATTTAAGTAATCATAACACAAAGCTAAGAGTTAATCTGTTTTCCCTTTCTCTTTTCAAGAGTGCTTCAGAGGATGGCTGAATTCACAAAACGTGGAGAAGACCGCGAGGGGGAAGTTGGCCGGTTACTACATTTCACACAAAAGACAGGACCTTGTGAAAAGCAGAAAGAAACAGTTGAAGGAAACTGCTTACAAATATGAAGTAATTGATGTTTTGAAAATGTTTTCAAATGTGTGTTAATGTTCATTGTGTGTTATAAAGGATGTTCCTGCTTCTAAACATTTGATGTATGAGTATTTATGTACAGACAATACATTCGGGTACCTTTCTGGTAAGGTAGGTGCTCTGATCTGAAATGATAGATGTTCATTGAGCTACTGCAATTGGGTGAGAGTGTTTCATCATCATATATGACCAGCTTAACCATCAAGTAATCCCAGCTAAAGTTCTACTCAAGATCATACCAGTCTGACCAGCTAATGGGGACCAGTTAGACCACTGTGACCACCAGTCTGACCAGCTAATGGTGACCAGTTAGACCACTGTGACCACCAGTCTGACCAGCTAATGGGGACCAGTTAGACCACTGTGACCACCAGTCTGACCAGCTAATGGGGACCAGTTAGACCACTGTGACCACCAGTCTGACCAGCTAATGGGGACCAGTTAGACCACTGTGACCACCAGTCTGACCAGCTAATGGTGACCAGTTAGACCACTGTGACCACCAGTCTGACCAGCTAATGGTGACCAGTTAGACCACTGTGACCACCAGTCTGACCAGCTAATGGTGACCAGTTAGACCACTGTGACCACCAGTCTGACCAGCTAATGGTGACCAGTTAGACCACTGTGACCACCAGTCTGACCAGCTAATGGTGACCAGTTAGACCACTATGACCACCATCTTTTACCAGCTAAACCAGCTCTCCCGACCAGCTAAAGCAGTGGTTCTCAAACGGGGGTACGCGGACCCCTAGGGGTACGTTGGAGTACTGCAGGGGGTCCGTGAGATTTATTTTGTTAATGAAAAAAATAAAATAATAATAAATAAATATACCATTTTTAGGAAAAGTAAGGAAGTTAGAGCAGTGTGGGTTTTATATTAACAGAGTTTCACATATTTCAAAACGCGAAGTGTAATAACTGCAGTTGCCTCCCGGTCAGAATGACAAAGATCCTCAGTGAAGCTCAAGCCCATGTTTCTCACTACATAGTAACTTATTAAAAAGATCAGTTCAAAGCAGCTAATGTCGTCTCAGTGTTATCGCATGATGTTAAAATTGGTTTGCCATGAATTTAGTGATGGATTAAACATTTGAAATGTAGCATTTAAGTGTTGCTCAGTTACTGTTGTTGTTTTAATAAATCAGACACTGATGGTGCAGCGCGGTACTGTACCTTTTTAAATAGGCATTTTTCCCCTAACAAATAGTTGTTGCGCTGATCAGGGGGTACTAGGCTGAATTCTTTTTTCAAAGGAGGTACATTATTGAAAAAAGTTTGAGAATCACTGACTGAGCTAAAGTGTCCAAAACTCCTCTAATAACTAATCCAGCCTAATATTGACTGCAGGGTCTACTTTTACTGAGTACTTCTCCCGCCTCTGCCTGCAGCAGTCATAAACAGATCTATACTTCATTAAGTCAATCTGACTCCTCTCTCTGAAGTGTGTGTGTAAAATACTCCTCTCTCTGAAGTGTGTGTGTAAAATACTCCTCTCTCTGAAGTGTGTGTGTAAAATACTCCTCTCTCTGAAGTGTGTGTGTAAAATACTCCTCTCTCTGAAGTGTGTGTGTAAAATACTCCTCTCTCTGAAGTGTGTGTGTAAAATACTCCTCTCTCTGAAGTGTGTGTGTAAAATACTCCTCTCTCTGAAGTGTGTGTGTAAAATACTCCTCTCTCTGAAGTGTGTGTGTAAAATACTCCTCTCTCTGAAGTGTGTGTGTAAAATACTCCTCTCTGAAGTGTGTGTGTAAAATACTTATAATAGTATTACTCGTATACTGCATTAGCCTGACTTCACTCTTCTACCCACACATCGCCTCACACTCATCTGTTTTTATTTCATATGTATACACACTTTCTGTTCCTTTCCTTACATACAAAACAACTTTAAAACTTGTAATTGAATTTTTATTTTGTTCTTATTCTATTCTTGCTTTATTAAGTCCTGTTATGTATCACAAAGATATGTGTGACTACTGTTTATTACCTGGAAATGTGGGGTTAGTATTTGATTTTGTTTTGTTTTATGAATCACTTTCATTTTCGTTACCTTTGTGTGTGTGTGTGTGTGTGTGTGTGTGTGTGTGTGTGTGTGTGTGTGTGTGTGTGTGTGTGTGTGTGTGTGTGTGTGTGTGTGTGTGTGTGTGTGTGTGTGTGTGTGTGTGTGTGTGTGTGTGTGTGTGTGTGTGTGTGTGTGTGTGTGTGTGTGTGTGTGTGTGTGTGTGTGTGTGTGTGTGTGTGTCGGGCAGGACGGGCTGTACCTTCAGGGAGAGCTCCACGTCCAGGTCTCTGGCCCACAGGAACTTGGTGAGGAACTGGT
Organism: Pseudochaenichthys georgianus; assembly: GCF_902827115.2. Classification (NCBI taxonomy): domain Eukaryota; kingdom Metazoa; phylum Chordata; class Actinopteri; order Perciformes; family Channichthyidae; genus Pseudochaenichthys; species Pseudochaenichthys georgianus. The sequence goes on along the minus strand of NC_047512.1, from coordinate 3,506,802 downwards.
CTGAGAAGATCCTGACGGAGGCCAGCTCCTGCAGGGCTCTCCGCCTCAGGTCGACCAGCCCTCGGCCCAGCGGCTCCAGATCCTCCGGGCCGCCCCCGAGCTCAGAGCCGCTCATTTCGCTCCCAGGTGCCGCTACACTCACTGCCAGAGTGCTACTGCGGAGAGTGCTGTGTGTGTGTGTGTGTGTGTGTGCGTGCAGGGTTGTAACGGAATAGCCTACATGTTACGCGTTACGTAATCAGAATACACAAATCAATTCAGCTCACATTGTATTTGAAAAACGAGCAATCTCATTATAGATACTTTCGTAAACCAGAAGTGAATACATTTTGGAATAGGCAACTTATTGGAAGTATTGGTGGAAACGGTTTCCTCACAACATACTATTCATTTCCGGCAGATCAGAGAGGAGGAGGAGGAGAGAGATCCGCCCGACTGAGAGAGATTAGAGAGAGAGGAGGAGAGCCGAGAGCCAGGGACGGAAGAGAGACGAGGAGAGAGAGAGGAGCGAGGAGATGAGAGAGAGAGACGAGGAGAGAGAGATGCAGCCGTGTTCTGTGAGGCCCCGCCCCCGGCACGCAGCATGACGCGAGAGAGATTATCTTTTTAAATATTGAACGGTTAGACGTATGGGATTAGTTTTGTTTTCATAAAGATAAGTCAACACTTTTCACGGAATCAAGCAAAAACTAAGATTTAGGGGGAAAAAAACAAAAACCGAGTTAAAGCTAATAAAAATAAATGCAATTTCAAAAATAAAACTATAAGGTTGCAAAACAAATCATTTGTGTAATCATGTAAACTATTTTTTTTTTTTTTCTTTGTATCAACATGTCTTTTTGTTTGCAGTTCTCTTTGCTTCTTTCTCAATGATCAGACTCTGCAGCTTTCTCCTTTGAGCTCCCTCATTGTGTACAATCGCTGGAGGACTGGGCTGTCACTCAAAAACCGAGTAGCCAATGGAAAGTCCCCTGAAAGTCCCGCCCACCCCAAGTTTTTAAACCCTTCTGTTCAAAGTTGATATTTTGTTTCTTGAAAGATTAAATCTTTAAAAACATGCTGTTTGCCATTTTTAAAGTGTGATGGAAGAAATTAAAATATAGGTCACTGACGTGGAGCTTTAGGCCTGCAATGCTTTAAAACAATTGTTTTAGTTGTTTCAGTTTTGAAGAGTAAATATGGATGTTAAATTCACAAATTAATATGAATAATCTTAAACAAGAACAGGATCTTGAGCCATGATGCCTGTTTTTAAAGTACAGAAACATTCAGAATGCATGACGGTCCCTTCAAAGGTTTTGTAATAGACCCATAGCACTCTTAATATATAAAGTAATAATAATACATGTGAATGATTGAGCTCATTAGAGGCCTGACTGGCCCTCCTAATGTCGTTTAAAAAAAGTCAATGATGATCATTGTGAAGGGGTGTCCTGTAGCTGCCACTCGCCTTGCGTGGCAAATGCTGCTATTTAAACCCGTATTTAACGTGTACAATGTCGCTGTTTAGGCATGACTTTATCGAACTGATCTACAGGACTGATGATCTGTACACAGGGTTGGGTTGTAACGGAATACATGTAACGGCGTTACGTAATCAGAATACAAAAATCAAGTAACTGTATTCAGCTCGCGTTACATTTGAAAAACGAGTAATCTGATTACAGTTACTTTCGTAAACCTGAAGTGAATACATTTTGGATTACTTATTGGAATTATTGGTGGAAAGATTTCCTCACAACATGTACTATTCATTACTAAAGGTACAGCCTTGTCTGGTTTCTTGCTCAAGGGCACCACGGCAGGGCAGGAGGTGAACTGGGACCTCTCCAAGTAGAAGTCCACACTCCAAATAGGTCTGGTCGGGGACTTGAACCGGCGACCCTACGGCTCACAGTCCAAGCCCCTACTGACTGCCATAGATTTAGTCCCTAATTTTGCTCTCAAAATGGACCAGATTGATGCATTTAACTTCGACATTTAAAAAACAAATCTTCCCGGGGGAGCTTGCCCCCGGACCCCCCTAGAGGAGGCGAGGTCCACCACCTGCCCACACCCCCTGTTAAATTGTCTCACCCACATTGAGGATGCTTCGTACGTCGCCCATGTTTTATTCCATGTGTCAAGTCAGGCAAATTGGGTCAAAATGTAATTGCATCAATGATCTGTTAACATTAAAATCACTAAATATATGCCGTAACTATTTTTTGCTCTAGGCAACTTAAGGGCTCAATGTGATTACTATATGAATAATTGTCCAAAATAACATTAAAGGCATAGGGTTTTTTGTTAAGTAACATACTTTAGTCGCCGGCCGGCCGATACATGCCGTGCATTAAGTGGGCCTGTCTGTCAATTAATCCCCGGGCCACTTTTCCCCCCCAGTCCGCCCCTGGTCTTGTGTGCACATGGAGCCCATGATGAAGCCTCAGATGAACCTTTTATGCCCCTTTCACACCAACGCGTTTTCAGCTCGGAGCTGGAGCCTGAAAAGTGCCGGTTTTACCTGTTCACACCGCAGCGGCGCCGGCTCTTAGCTCTGGAATCCGGTTCACTTCCAGCTCCAAAAAATTGTCGGTCCAGAGGCAAGAGCTTCGGAGCTAAGAGGTGGCGTCGCTTACGTCTCTCTTACGTCGAGGCGTGCAGGAAACTAAACCCACCTCCCATGGGTCGACTGTTATGCCTGCCTACAAGCAGTAGTGCCTATAAACACACTTTATAAAGTCAGGCAGCACTAACCAGGCTTCGTGTGATTCTGTTTATTTGTGCCTTACTTTGACCATCCGTTCACTGTTATCGATCATTGTGGAGAGAGGCAGACGTGTTGTTTTGTATTATAGCAGCTATCGGATGGAATCAATACATGGGCTGCACAGGTTGTCGTGTCCGACTATCACAAGTAGAATCATAATAAAAATACGCCGGTAAAATGTGCCTGTAGAAAACGGTTTATGCCACAATAGGATAGCAATAGCAAGTAGTCCGTTTAGCTTCGGTTGCTATGCCAACATCACCCATTTATACCAGAGAAACTTTCATAACAGCGTTGTGATACCAAACAGCGTCAATTCAGACTGACACACATTCACCTAAGGGGAACTGGGGATATGCATCAGCTGCTTGTGTGAGTCGGACAGTGAATACTTTAGAGCGGCCGCTGCAGTGTGAGCTAACGGGAGCTAACGGGAGAATACACTCCCGTGGAAGAGCAGCACTGCAGCGGTCGGTAAATGCTGCAGAAACACATTAATAAACAATGAACCACGGCACTCTGGAGCAAAGCATAAGGTTGGAGAAGTCGTTATTTAATTTATTCTGGCTTCATGTGATTAAAAGCAACACGATCATCGACCCGACGCTGTTCCCGTTGTTGTTGTGAGCGCCGTAATGGCTGCCGTTGGGGGGCAAATCAGCGATGTAAACGGTGGCGTCATGACGCAGCAGCGGCAGCACCAGTCGGGCTCTGGGCGGTGTGCACAGAGCGGGAGCAGAAAAGGGAAACCAGAGCTGAACCAGAAAAGCTCCCGCTCGGAGCTAGAAAGGGAAAAGCGCTGGTGTGAAAGCCGCAATAGTGAACCGATTTGCTGGAAGCAGAAAGTGCTTTAGATCGGTTGAACCACGACGTTCATATTACCCATGGATGTATAATAAGAACCATATTACCCCTCCTGTACCCGGTGACACGATGGAATTAAGAGAGCTCAGACCCTCACCTATATAGAGGTCGGAACATGTTTTAAGTATAAATAAATAAAAGTAAGAATAAAAACATCAATGAATGAATAAATACAGGAATAAATAGCCTGCAGTGTTTTCAGATGAATTCAGTGTGTGTGCTGCGGCTCAGCTGGAAAGCAGTTGACTCCTGACCGCTGGGTCCCTGGTTCAACGACTGGTCAATACGTCTTTTTTGTTATGTTTATAAAAGCTACAGCTAAATGAGAGGCTTTTCAATCATAATCATTAAACTGGAATACATGCACTCTATGGTTCTATCTCATATCACCTACTTCTTAACAGCCCGCTCACATGCCGCACAACCACTCTTAAACCCCTGGAATCATTATACAAACAAACCCTTAAAATAGTAGTTTATTCTCATCATTGCCCAATACTCACAAAATATAACTTGTTGAGCTGGGAAAATGTAATGAGATATGTAAATGCTTGCCTCATGTACAAAATAATACACGGCCTTACCTCACCTCCGCTCAGACATGTGATCACCATACGCACGCCTGTAACCAGGGCAACGAGAGCTGCAACAAGAGGAGACTGCGTTGTTCCATTAAGGAAGAGTTCATTCAGCCAATCTTCTTTTTCTTTTAAAGCTGCAGTGGAACTCAATCCCAGTAAAGATTAGAGAACTAAACACCTGCAGTTTATTTAAATCTAACTTAAAAACATGGTTAGTGGAAAGTCAGCTCTGTCAACACTGACACCATCTGTACTTTACAACGCTCTGTTTATACGTGTGCCTTGACCTGTTGCTATCTGTCTGCTTTGTGAATATGTATTTTAGTTTAGTCTTTATGTTTTTATATGCTTTTATCATAATATAAGTATCTCTGTTGAATGTTGTTTTAATGATTGTATTTACCTGTTATTTGAAGTGAATTTTTTTTTTGGATGACTTTCAACAGCCTGTTGGCTAACTCTGGCGCATTTACAGAAATGTCAATTAATGTGCACTGTCCCTGTCAAATAAATATATAAAAAAAAGAAAGAATAGAAACAATATTGTTAACATGAAAATATGATTTAATGTTCGTTGTTTGGAGTTATTCTAAGGCTTTACTCATTGGGAACTCGGTATGAGAGAGAGCACACTGTTGAGATGTCCAATCTGCCTGTTTTACACACTTTGACCAGCAGGGGGGGTTGTGTTCAGATGAAGCCCATGATGAAGCCTCATGAGATGAACCCTTTTGCGACTGGAAAGCTTCATCTCGCCATCACTAGTAGCTGGTCTCTTCAGTGGACCACTGCTGCTTGTTACGTTTCTCCATCGTTGTGTACAAACTGGATAAAACGCCGGCTTTTTGTTGTTGTTCAGGAGTTGATCCCGCCCCTGCCCCCGCCTCGACGTAAGCGTGACGTATGCGGTGCTTTTGCTCTGGCCGAACCGGATTCCGGAGCTAAGATGCTGCTCCGCTGCGGTGTGAACAGGGAAAAAAAAAAAACCCGGTGCTTTTCAAGCTCCAGCTCCGAAACGGCCCTGAAACACCGTTGGTGTGAATGAGGTAAAATAAGTCTTGCATTTCGCATGTGATGTTTGTAAAGTCGTCCCTTGTAAAGTCGTCCGATGTTTTCCATTTCGTTTCGTAAGAGGATAACCAAAGGGAACAGCGCTTCAATACAATCGGCCATTGTTGTTGTTGTCGATGTGAGGGATTTCCGCGCGGTTGGGATTTTATGAAGCAGGCACGTAAACGGTGACGTCATGACGCAGCAGCGGCAGCTCTGAGCGGTGTGAACAGAGCGGGAGCAGAAAAGGGAAACCGGAGCTGAACCAGAAAAGCTCCCGCTCGGAGCTAGAAAGGGAACGGCGCTGGTGTGATTTATGGCGCTGATATGAGGGACTTCGCCTCGACCGGAAGTAGATGGGCTGACTTTAAAGTCCGCCAAAAACCGAGAGAAGAAGAAGAAGCTACAGTTATTATTCCAGTTCGGCTCTGGGTGAGTAACAGTTGATTTGTAATGCTAAGATGACTTTATTTTAGTTATTTATTACACCAGTTGTCTTTAAGACAGTTTGAGTTGTTGTGTTGATTCTCTTTACCATAGATAGATAGTTTTAAATGTATGCTTATTAGGATCGCCATTCACTGTGACGCAGCATTTTTTCCCATTGAAACTAATGAGGTTCTTCAGTTGGCAACTAACGCTAAGCTAAGCGACGGTTTAGCTCATTAGATAAATAGATATACTTTATTTAAATAATTATTTACCTTAAGAATGATTGTGTCACAGCAGAAGTGTTTAAAAGATATAATAAAAATGAAGCATTAGCAGCAAGTTTACACACGGGACACATATCACTAGAGTATCTAAAGAATACACAATATACAGAAAATACTGTGTACATGGAGTACATTAAACAGTCTTACTTGCTAATGTTTGCTTTCTGTGTTAACTTGGTGATAGTTAGCGACAGATAGCGTTATAACCGTGGTTCAAACAACCGTTAATGACATTTTAATGAAATAAAAGTGAACAAACTGTGAGCTGTAAGTTAGAATGTAAGTTTCTACACAGATTATGATGAATTATATCTAAATATTTGTATTGTATTAATAATAATTTACACAGAAAACCAACTTGTTATCGTAATGGTTAAAGTCATTTGCATGTAATGTTAATAACTATCTGACCTTTCTATCATGTTCTCCTCTGCTTAGCATCACATTGACTAAATGGATCAATTTGGAACATGTTTACGTCACAGCAGCATAGATGAGACAAGGCTATGCACGTGGTGTGATAAAACACTACATAGAAGCATCTAGAAATGGAACATATCATTGAATAAACTCTTTGAATTCCTCCTCTTCACTCCTGACAGTTTTCCACCTGAAGCAGCTCTGTGGTCGTCATCAGGACCCAGTGTCCCCAGAGAGGACCTGAAGCAGCTCTGTGGTCTTCATCAGGACCCAGTGTCCCCAGAGAGGACCTGAAGCAGCTCTGTGGTCTTCATCAGGACCCAGTGTTCCCAGAGAGGACCTGAAGCAGCTCTGTGGTCTTCATCAGGACCCAGTGTTCCCAGAGAGGACCTGAAGCAGCTCTGTGGTCTTCATCAGGACCCAGTGTCCCCAGAGAGGTCCTGAAGCAGCTCTGTGGTCTTCATCAGGACCCAGTGTCCCCAGAGAGGACCTGAAGCAGCTCTGTGGTCTTAATCAGGACCCAGTGTTCCCAGAGAGGACCTGAAGCAGCTCTGTGGTCTTCATCAGGATCCAGTGTTCCCAGAGAGGACCTGAAGCAGCTCTGTGGTCTTCATCAGGACCCAGTGTTCCCAGAGAGGACCTGAAGCAGCTCTGTGGTCTTCATCAGGACCCAGTGTCCCCAGAGAGGACCTGAAGCAGCTCTGTGGTCTTCATCAGGACCCAGTGTCCCCAGAGAGGACCTGAAGCAGCTCTGTGGTCTTCATCAGGATCCAGTGTTCCCAGAGAGGACCTGAAGCAGCTCTGTGGTCTTCATCAGGACCCAGTGTTCCCAGAGAGGACCTGAAGCAGCTCTGTGGTCTTCACCAGGACCCAGTGTCCCCAGAGAGGACCTGAAACAGCTCTGTGGTCTTCACCAGGACCCAGTGTCCCCAGAGAGGACCTGAAGCAGCTCTGTGGTCTTCATCAGGACCCAGTGTCCCCAGAGAGGACCTGAAGCAGCTCTGTGGTCTTCATCAGGACCCAGTGTTCCCAGAGAGGACCTGAAGCAGCTCTGTGGTCTCCATCAGGACCCAGTGTTCCCAGAGAGGACCTGAAGCAGCTCTGTGGTCTTCATCAGGACCCAGTGTCCCCAGAGAGGACCTGAAGCAGCTCTGTGGTCTTCATCAGGACCCAGTGTCCCCAGAGAGGACCTGAAGCAGCTCTGTGGTCTTCATCAGGACCCAGTGTCCCCAGAGAGGTCCTGAAGCAGCTCTGTGGTCTTCATCAGGACCCAGTGTTCCCAGAGAGGTCCTGAAGCAGCTCTGTGGTCTTCATCAGGACCCAGTGTCCCCAGAGAGGACCTGAAGCAGCTCTGTGGTCTTCATCAGGACCCAGTGTTCCCAGAGAGAAGCACTGTGTGTGTTACCTTAATAATTACTTTCTCTAACATTATTTATCCCACAATATATTCATAAGTTATATGCATACCGTTTAGTTTGAGTAAACGCTCCCCTTTTACCTTCAGCATATTGTTTTGGTACGGTAACTCTTCTTTATTGCCGTTAGCATTCTGGTTTCTGTGAGGTAACTATTGACTTGTTGTTTCTAGTCTCCTCCTGACTTATGCCCCTTTCACACCAACGCGTTTTCAGCTCCGGCTCGGAGCTGGAGCTGAAAAGTACCGATTTTTCATGTTCAAACGTAGCTCCGGTTCACTTCCAGCTCCAAATAATTGTCAGTCTAGAGCAGTGTTTCTCAAACTTTTTCATACCAAGGACCACTTAACCAATAAAGAAAAACTCGCGGACCACCTAACTCCACAAATATCCCAAATCACATCGTTTTTCTAGAACAGATTACAAATCGCCTGAACATGGTATAAACAAGTGGCAAAGCTCGCTCCGTTGCAGAGATATTCCCGCGAGTGTGCGGAAAACTTACATTTATTTATTTATTTATTTCAAATGTGAAATTGTACCAATATACTCACAGACCACTAGGGGGCGCTCGCGGACCACACTTTGAGAAGCACTGGTCTAGAGGCAAGAGCTTCGGAGTTAGGGGGCGGCGTCGCTTACGTCGGGGCGGGGGCAGGGGCGGGATCAACCTCCTGAACAACAACACGCGTTTTATCCATTTGTACACAACGATAGAAAACCTCAAACTGAATAAGCACAAAGAAGTCTTGCATTTCACATGTGATGTTTGTACAATCGGCCATTGTTGTTGTCGATGTGAGGGATTTCCGTGTGGTTTGGATTTTATGAAGCAGGCACGTAAACGGTGGCGTCATGACGCAGCAGCGGCAGCTCTAGGCGGTGTGAACAGAGCGGGAGCAGTAAAGGGAAACCGGAGCTGAACCAGAAAAGCTCCCGCTCGGAGCTAGAAAGGGAAAAGCGCTGGTGTGAAAGCCGCATTACAGAGTCCTGGAGCTGTGAGTTTCTCCTCTTCAGAGAAGCAGCTTTATTACTGTCTCCTATTGTCGCAGACAAAGTAGCATTACATGGAAATATTCAAGTAAAGTAAAAGTACCTCTAAATAGTACTTAAGTACAGCACTTGAGTAAATGTACTTAGTTACTTCTCACCTCTGCTATGAACCTACGAAGTAGCTGTGGATTAGTTTTGTTGTGTCTGTCGGTTGTATTGAGTTGTCTTGTTTTGTGTCAGCTGTAGTTGTGTTGATTATTTCAGAGACCCAGCCGGAGAAGGAGCACTGAGAGCAGCATGGAGGAGAACAAGGAGACTCCTGGAGCTCAGGTCAGTGTGCACTTCATCACAATATATTCCTAATTCCAGCGTTTCCGCCAGGCGGGCGTCTTGCCGTCATTTGACGCCCTTATTCAGCTCGGAACGCCCTGGACTCGAGCCGAGGGCGTCCAGAAGAGTTTTTATCGCTTGAAATGAGGAAAAGGGAGGAGGACATCCCTCTGCTGGAGGGGCAAAGGAGTCCGGTGGGATTCTTTTCACCGCCAGCAAAGTGTGTTCCTGTGCTAGTGGAGCACGCGCGCGAACTGCGAGCGCCGGAGCCTCGCAGCGGCGAAACTGAGGCTCTGGTAAACTGTGGTAACATGAAGAGCCGCTTGGGAGCCGGCTCTTCTTATGCCGCGTTTCCACTGCAGCGGGTAGCTCGCTTTAAGCGTGCCGAGCCGTGCGGGGCCCGTGTTTGGTTGCGTTTCCACTTGGCCTACTACCGGCTAGCGGGTCCTAATTCACAGTTTTTCTGGCTCCATAAAATCGTGGTTCTAGGGCCAGGAACAACCAGGCTGAGTCGGGCTGAGTATAATAGTAATAATATATTTAATTGATATAGCGCTTCTCATCTGCCAAGACAAATCTCGAAGTATGCTAAACTAGAGAGACTCGCTGGCAAGGGGGCTACAACTACAACAAGATGAACATATTTGACCGTGATTTAATTGTAATACACGTTTCAAAATGATGCCGAAGTAACAACATACTGATACCGGTTAGTAAAAACCATGAGTTAATGCTTTGACAAGTCTGCAGACAGACGGCAGGCGGAAAAACGTTTTCTAAATGGAGCTTGGCTAAGCTAATGTTATATATGCTCCGACCGTCCACACTCACAACAACGGCCTACAGACATAAATAAAGCAGCGACTGTATTCTCCATGACACAGGCAGTCTGTGGTTTGGACTTGTTTAACTTCTGTCTAGTTTCTGAACAGATATGAGGAGCTGTGAGCTCTGAGGGCTAACCGCTAACGGCTGTGTTGTTTTTCTGGGGCGCTCATTGAAGATGCCGTCACGGCTACGCCTACACTGCGTTACTATAGTAACTACCCCAGTTCCTAAACTGTAATGGAAGCGCAGCATTAAAGTGAGCCGGGCCTAATAAGGCCTAACCAAACCGAGCGAGGCCTGCAGTGGAAACGCGCCATTAGTGAGCCGAGCCAAATGATCCGGCTCACTAAAAAGAGCCGGGATTCCCATCACTAATACGTGAAGAGATAGTATCTGTAAGGGACGGCTCAATTCAACATTCAAGTCCAGGGTTTCCCTCACAGAGCCTTCACTTGGGCCGCCCAGGTTTAACGGCCACCAAAGGATATTTCCCGACCCATTCATTATTATTTTTGTATCCGTCCGCGAGCACGACGCCATCTGCAATCGATTTGCTAGTGGACAATGATCCCTCGCTGGCTGTACCTGTCCGCTCTGCTATCGCGTGGAGGGTCTGCTAACAAGCAGCCAACAGAAAGGTTCACGTTCACGTTGTTGCACCTCACGAATGCCTAACACTGTTATCCCCAAATGAAAGATCACAACCCGTTTGAAATATACAATATGAATGCACAATATGGTTAGATGGAGGTTAGAACGTTGTTGTCTACGATTCTTTAGTTGTCAGATCAAGTCTGAAATGTGACTTGCATCACAGCAGCTCCATGAGTAACGTCAACATAGACACATAAGACAAACACAATACATGAGAAACAAACAACATGTAACATAACAGCAGGACCAGTGAGAGCTGCTCAAAGAGCCTTCAGCGTGCATCTGATCTGCAGCTCTGTGTTCCCTGAGAGGACTGACTGGAGCACAAAGGATGCTTCAGGCTGACTTCAGTGAATCTCCATCAGATGGTAGCAGTTCAGATTCTCTGTTGGAGCATGCTTTGGGTCCCAGGTGATGCTGGTGGACAGCCTCTCGGGTTAGTATGGTCTGTGGGATGCCCCTGTGGGTGCATCAGGAGAGAGGAGCTGGCTGTCCTGTCTGTGCTGTGGTGATTGGTGTTTGCAGTGATTGCAGTAACTCAGGGCACCTGGGTCTGGTGTCCTGCAGTCCTGCAGCTATTCAGAGCCTCTCTGCTCCTCTCTGGGCTCTCTCTGCTTTTCCCTACAGGCCCCCGGTTTTGTTGAGTATATGTTGTTGTTACTTTAGTTGCTTTACTTTGTGCACCTCAACACTCTCACACATACACATTCATGCAACCCTCACCCTGCATTTACACTACTGATGCCACTGACGTCCACACCTCATGCCTTACTTATTGCTGCACTTCATTTCATTTGGATTGTTTCCTTTAAACTTATGTTGATAACCGTTGACATGGTGTGTCTCCTTTTAGGTGTGGCCTTTTGAGCCGGGTCAAAACAAATGGGGGCTCGTCCTACGGGTTATTGGGTTAAAAGTTAGTGTCGTGCTCCGAGCACATGGCGTCATTTGAGCAGCTAATTAGTTGAGGTGGTCCAGCTGTGTGCTGGCTCCGCGCTGCTATTTGGGGGACACATAGTGCTGCGTACCTGGACTCACATTCAGGTTCAGGTCCGGACTCAAGTCCAGAGGTTCAGGTTCAGGTCCGGACTTATAAGTCCGGACCTGAACCCATGGCTTGTGTGAAGTTGTGTGAGTAACTAAAGTGAACTTATTGTGAGCTAATTATCAATTGAAATTAACTCATAAACAACTCAAATTCAAACTCGTCAGGTTTATTGTGCTCCCTTCCAACTTGTGTCTACATTTCTCTAAAAAGTACAAATGTAAAAAAAACACTTTTTGCCACTTAGTCTACAAATGACTTATGACAGCAACTACAGTGAACTACTACAAAGTTCAAACATTTATTTCATTTACCAAACTAAAGTAACCAAACAGTCCCTGAGCTGACTGAGCCTAAATCCCTAAAACGTTGCTGAAAGGTAGAGTGTAGAGTAGACTATACGCATTACACTGGTACACACCTACTATACAGTATAGGCTACACTGTAGTGACTGTACAGTCAGAGTGTACTGTACTGTCTGTACACCATGTCTTTTCCACAACTATACATGTGTACATTGTACAGTACATACTACATACATAGTGATGTACATACATACATACTGTTAGAAATTAAAATCAATGTTGATATGGCGTAATTTTGAATTAAATACACTATTTAATTTAAATCAGTTTTATTCTGAAAATCCGGAAGTTCACACTATTTACTTAATACTTTTATTCTGAAAAGTATTCACTTCCGGTTAGCATTAGCATGTGGCGAAATGCTACGTCTTCAAACCGTGAATCGAAGGTGAAATGACATGTGATGTTGTACACTGAGCACACTGGGATTAGCACCCATTTATTGACGCTGAATAACGTTCATCAGGCAATGTTTAAATAACCACAGACACCAGAATATACGTAAGTGCTAGTTTTTTTGCGAGTCCAAGTACCGGTTCCAGACGTTCCGGACTTGAACCGAAACTTTTTACAAGTCCAGTACCGGTTCGGCGTACCGGTACGCAGCACTAGGGACACATCATGTTTTTGGGTTTCAGGAAGCTTTCGTGTTTGACATGGTTTTGTGTGCCAATCAGAAGGTAAGACGTTGCTGCTTGTTACGCTTTTGTAAAGAGTTTCCCCCGCTAGGCTTAAGTGGCGTTTCCCCTTGTTTGTTTTTGTCATAGTGTTGTGGCGACGTGGTTAGTGTCAGCTGTTTTCGGACAGATGTCTCGGGGGCACATCCTCGTGATTTCTTGGTGTTGCCTGCGTGCAGGGTGCTCCATAAATCCGCCGGGTTCCAGTGCGTAATTACCCGCCGCATGAATACGAGGTGAGATTAGTAAGATTTTGGTTGGGCAGTTAGGGGAAAATTCTCTGTTGGGTTTTGTCTTTTGCGTGTTGACGGTTTAATACTTTGCTTTCTGATTGGGATAGGCAATATATTATGGCTTCTTTGTCGGCGTTTGTGGATGCGCCCTCAGTATCTTTCTTGGATGATTGCCAGAAGGCGCAGTTGGTCGAAATAGCAGAGCATTATGAAGTTGCTGTTGTAGGGAGCAAGCGGAAACATGAGATTAAAGCTGTCATCTTTGTTTGAGCGGGGAGTGTTGCAGAAGAGCGAGTCTGGTGCGTCAGGGGTCGTGCCAGTAGTGGTTCAGACAGCTGGTTTGACATTCGAGCAGCAAAAGGAGCTTTTGGCCATGCAGTTTAATCAGAGGTTGGAGTTGAGGATTGAGCAGGAGAAGTTGAGGATGGAGCAGGAGAAGTTGAGGGGTCAGCAGCAGGAGGCAGAGAAGCGTTTAGAGGTGGAGAAGGTGCTGGAGGTGGAAAAGAGGAAATGTGAGAAGGTGCTGGAGGTGGAAAAGAGGAAATGTGAGAAGGTGCTGGAGGTGGAAAAGAGGAAATGTGAGAAGGTGCTGGAGGTGGACAATATGACATTTGAGGTGGAATATAGATTACGGCCGATTGGAGAGGGCAAGCTTGCTCCGGTGGAGGATGGTTCTGATAGGTCGGTACCAGGTAGTGGCGATATTATTTCTTACTTGCGGTTAGTGCCAAAGTTGAATGAGCGTGACCCTGACATTTTTTTTACTCTATTTGAACGCATAGCAGAGGCAAGAAACTGGTCAGATTGGGACAAAGTGCTGTTACTTCAGTGTGTACTCACTGGGCGAGCACAGGAGGCTCATTCAGCTATTTGTGGGGAAAATGCTTTGGACTATGCTAGAGTAAAATCAGCAAGTCAGAAAGTCTCTGACAGGGTGACCAACAATCTTAGAGCAGATTTATGATTTCTAACAGGTGGAGCAGTTTTGCCGAAGTAACAACATACTGATACCGGTTAGTAGGGATGTAACGATAAAACTCACAGTACGATATTTATCGCAACATTGAAAAATAAAGGGAAAAAATGTGAATTTTCTTTTTTTTTACAATATCCCCTGCTGTGGAAAAAACTCTCTTGCTTGGTACTGATGTTGCTGGGACAGAGAATTATGCTTTGGTCATGGGTGACAGCAGTGGGTAAAACTGTGCATTGTCTCTCCACCACTTCAAAAACAATACAGTTTTTGCCAAGAAGGTGAGGCTTATTGACAGGGCGAGATATAAATATACTGTTGGTACTTGTCAATGTCTCTAGGTATGTCCATGTAGCCCTGTAAATACGATGTCCTTTTGTGTTATCTGTTTTAGGTTCATGTTGTAACCTACTTGCTGCCATGTTGGACAGGTCTCCCTTGAAAAAGAGATCAATGATCTCAATGGGACCATCTGGTTAAATAAAGGTTTTATAAAAAAAAAAAAAATTATTTAAAATATCGCGGTAGATTTTTTCAGTCTCACGACGGTATTGAAACATTTATTTAGCGCAATATTCGATATATCGTTACATTCCTACCGGTTAGTAAAAACCATGAATTAATGCTTTGTCAAGTCTGCAGACAGACGGCAGGCGAAAAACCTTTTTAAAATGTGTGTTTTCTGAATGGAGATCGGCTAAGCTAACGCAGTATATGCTCCGACCGTCCACACTCACAACAACGGCCTACAGACATAAATAAACCAGCGACTGTATTCGCCATGACACAGACAGTCTGTAGTTTGTACTTGTTTAACTTCTGTCTAGTTTCTGAACATATATGAGGAGCTGTGAGCTCTGAGGGCTAACGGCTGATGTTGGTTTTGTGGTTCACATTGAAGATGACATCACGGCTCCACGTACACTGCGTTACTATAGTTACTGCCCCAGTTTCTAAACTGTATTGGAAACGCAGCATAAAGTGAGCCGGGCCTACCTAGGCCTAGCTATACCGTACTAAGCCGTGCGAGGCCCTGCAGTGGAAATGCGCTATAAGTGGATGTCATTGAAGACCTTTACAAGAGCAGTCTCAGTGCTGTGGTTTGGACGAAACCTTGACTGGAACACATCCAAACAGTTATTTACCCTCTTAAGCCCCACGGACCCGGTTCCGGGGCCGAAATGGCGTCATTGGCAGGAAACAACATCTAAGAAACCTTAATATTTAATAAACTATGAATATTTTATATCCATATAATGGGGAAAAACTCATTTAACTGATCTTTTTCATTTTTTTTATAAAAAAAAAGAAACAATGCTAACACTTACCCTCTGAATTAGCCCAGAGCGAAAAATGCTAACCTATTACTGCACCGAAAATCACTCCTAGCTCCCTTATTACTTATCCTAGCTGCACATCCAACACATCGTTTATGATCGTAAAGACATCTAACGGTGCCCACCTCAACACTGAAAGATACAAACTCTCGACATTATCAACAAAAACGTACATCAAAACATGTGGCGCAAGGTAGCCTAAAACGCTAACATGGCTTACCTTGGTTTTGTCTGGTCTTCAATGGCATTAAAACGATGCTCTAGTTAATCCATAGGTTAATATCAAATGTGGCTGTGTCCCCTTTGAAATGTTCTGATAATCTATAAGCAATAAAACTGCAATTCCGTTTTCAAATATCAGAGCAGGCCATTCCTACGCTCTGTAGCAAGATTGAATGCGCGACAAAACCTTTTTTTTTTAACGAGTGTGTGCGAGACGATTTCCCTTGGATTATATTGGCTCTAATGGTCAGGAAGAGATGTCACATGTCAAAATTGAACAAGCGGGGCCAGAGATAAGGAAAATCCACCCAAATGGCCCCAGAAGAGGTTTTTTTTGCGAAATCTGTCTAAAAAGGTCAAATATCACTTATTTTCCATCAATCTTGATACAGGGTACTTATTATATGTTGTACTTTGGATTCCTAGTGGCTAGTGGAGTACTTCGTGACCATAGAGTGTGAACGTTGTGATCAGCTGTTTTAGCGCAGTTCTCCAGTGAAGGGGGGAGTCTCCCTCCGCAACCGGTTGGCGTAGTTTTGGCGTAGTTTTGGCACAGTTCCGTTGTACAGACCGACGTTAACAGCAGCCTGTCTGTGCACACGGAGACCGACTGTCGTCCGGTGATCTAACCGCCTTCTGGAAAAGCTTCACAAGTACGTCGGTACGCAAATGCGCTTTGTGACACAAGTGACGGTACGCATTTCAGATTACGCACATAACCTGCGTACCAGTTATGTGCACCCCTGTACTACAGCAAAAGTATTCTCCGTCGGGACTTCCTGCAACAACACCACGCCGTTATCTTGATTCTGATTGGCCAGAAGACATTATCAAAGATGTTCTATTGAGAAGACGATCACTACGTGACAAAAGTTTTCAAAAACCGTTTCTGGTCTTCGGTATTTCCAGACAAGTGGCTGCTGAAATCAATCTTACTAACTGCTGTCTGTGCAATTCTCGGCGCGAGTTGGCGGACTTTATTTTGCTTACTTTAACATCATTTTTCATGGTGGGGCTAAGCCATTTCTTGATATGGGTCAGGGTTTCCGCTAGGATTTTTTCTCGCCGGTCAAATGTCCGGGCAGAATTTATTTTACTGGACAAATTTGAAACTTACCGGTCATATTTCAATAATAATAAGAGTTGTGTAGCAGAGTTTCCGTTAGCAGGTAATTACCGGACTATGAGCAGATATGCTTACATTTAAAACTCAGTTCACGGGGCTCATTTTTATATTGCTTCAGTTTATAATCGTAACAGATCGAAAAATTCAGATTCATTTTTCAATAAATGATTCCACAAACAACAAACAACATAATTATTACATTCAAACAAACTACTTGTAGTAGATAACGTACATTATTCAAAAGTGTACATTACATTTGAATAATAACACAGGAGAAACGGATCCTCTCTTTTCCCCTCTCCCTCCCTCTCTCCTGACAGCACGTCAGTTTCTCATGCAGCTCCTGCAGCTCGCTAAACAGAGGGCGGGGCTTCAGGTGATCCTGCAGAGCTGCGTGTCTCGGTCAGACTCAGCAGCTGATCTGATCTCTCTCTCGCTCCGGTTACACTTCACTCGCGTTTATGTCCATATCGATCAGATCCAGCTCTCCTGATCGGCCTTTATAGAGAGCACCGATCAAACTATTAAGAGGGAATATCGGCCGATAATGACCGGCGGCCGATCGATCGGAGCCTCCCTAATTATTACCAGACATTTTGACCGGCAGGTTTTGAATTTACCGGTTTTTAATACATTTTACCAGCTAAAAACCGGTAATTACCGGCTAACGGAAACCCTGGTATGGGTGTAGCCTACCCCAGCCATACCCTGGCGCTGCCACTGGTGGGATGTATGAGGCGGGCCATTCTGCACATGCGTTAAATATTTTAACGCAATTAATTAAAAAAAATAATTACCGCTGTTAACGCGATAATTTTGACAGCATTAATATGTATATAAATGTGTGTGTGTGTGTTTGTCCGCATCTGTAGCCTGTTATTTCATTATACCGCACTGTGAATGAATCAAAGTAAATATATATATATATTTATGTCATCATGAACACATGTGTCCATCAGACAGAGGGCTGCTGTGCCTCCTGTCATCATTAATGGACGTCTCTTTGAAATGACCGCTCAGAGGAGAGGAGTTCTCATTTCTCTAACCGCCTGCTGCTTCCCCTCCTCTCTCCTCGGTTCCCCTCCTCAGTCCTCCGCTCGCATCTCCTGTGGGCAGCACTAAGTATCGAGGATAGGAGTCGAGGAGGGGAAATTTGAGTATTGAGAAACCTCTATTGGCTCCTTTATCATTAACAAAGCATTTGTCCAGGATATTGTCTTTCCTGCTGTGATCCCTAACATACAGCTGGAACCCAGGTAACACAGTTTCCAGGCAACATTGCTTCATGTCCCAGAGCACTCTTGCTGAGTTGTAGCTCGTGAACACAGTGTCCTCTGCCGCTGGGAGGCACATAAACAACAAACAGTAAAATACACCCGAATTCTCTCGTCAGATAAAGGTGTCTTAACGTCTTGCCGAGAATTTCTACGTTGGGATCACAGGTTTTACATTTACTGAGTATGATCGGCACCACAGATCATTAATATACACACAAATACCGCCTCCTCTGGTTTTCCCCGAGTTCGCATCACTGTCTGCTCGAACAAGGGTGAATCCGGGTACTTCAAAGAGATTCAGGCTTTGTAGATTGTAGCCAACTTTCCGTGAAACATAATAAAGAGGCCTCAAGAAATTCATGACAGTACCTTTGTGTCAGGGTTTCCGCTAGGATTTTTTCTCGCCAGTCAAATGTCCGGGCAGAATTTATTTTACCGGACTAATTTGAAACTTACCGGTCATATTTCAATAATGATAATAATAGTTGTGTAGCAGAGTTTCCGTTAGCAGGTAATTACCGGACTATGAGCAGATATGCTTCAGTTTAAAACTCAGTTCACGGGGCTCATTTTTATATTGCTTCAGTTTATAATCGTAACAGATCGAAAAATTCAGATACATTTTTCAATAAATGATTCCACAAACAACAAACAACATCATTATTACATTCAAACAAACTACTTGTAGTAGATAACGTACATTATTCAGAAGTTTACATCAACTTTGAATAATAACACGGGAGAAACGGATCCTCTCCCTCCCTCTCTCTCTCCTGACAGCCCGTCAGTTTCTCCTGCAGCTCGCTAAACAGAGGGCGGGGCTTCAGGTGATCCTGCAGAGCTGCGTGTCTCGGTCAGACTCAGCAGCTGATCTGATCTCTCTCTCGCTCCGGTTACACTTCACTCTTGTTTATGTCCATATCGATCAGATCCAGCTCTCCTGATCGGCCTTTATAGAGAGCACCGATCAAACTATTAAGAGTGAATATCGGCCGATAATGACCGGCGGCCGATCGATCGGAGCCTCCCTAATTATTACCAGACATTTTGACCGTCAGGTTTTGAATTTACTGGTTTTTTATAAATTTTACCAGCTAAAAACCGGTAATTACCGGCTAACGGAAACCCTGCTTTGTGTATGTCCTTAGTGTGTCCACGTTGCTGCTCAATGAGCGCAGGTTTGTGAGAATGATGGATGGAAGTGGTGACCGGCTGAATCTCTGCCGTAGGCGATTCTGAACGCCTCCCCTCCTTCCTCGTCTCTTTTTCCTGGTGTTTCTAAGCGGCTCCCGAGGGATTTCATCCAATATCGAAGAGCACAGGTGGCTTGGTGTATTCGTAGGAAGCCGATCGCATTGTAGCTCTAGCATAGCCTCACTATGTAGCAGCGTAGATGCCGGGGCTCCTTGCCATACCTGTGTGTGCTGTCACTTAGGTGTGTCTTGGAAAGTTGAATGGCCAGACATGGTCTGCAGAAGGCAAATGTAATCCACAGGATCAAAAGCATGGTCTCTCAAAATGACGTTTCATACAGACGCAACAAAGTTTAGACGATAATTAGACCAAAAAAAACTAAAGCAAGACGAACCGAGCATACTGAGACTCGCAGTGACAGGATGCCGTCTCCCTCCGTCTCCAGTATACCAGGGGTGGGAGTAAGTCATACATGTGCAAGTCTCAAGTTACTGGGGTGAGAGTCAAACAAGTCAAGTCCTACGAAATCCTGATGAATAACCCCAGTTTCCGCATTTAAATCAGTGGTTATGAAAACTAGTTTTATTTTCAACATTAACAACAATGGAGAGTGGGGCTCTGAAATCATAAAACGGGGAATAATTGGGCAGTTCAGTGTGTGTGTTTAGAAGTGCGTGTGGTTAAAACGTAGCAGCCTGCGGTCGCTCGTTAGCTGTTCTAATGAAGGTAAACACAGTGAAGGCACAGCTCTTTGCAGCTGGTGCTGCTCTTCTGAGATTCTGCTGAGTTATACGTTACTGCCTCCTGGTGCTAAAGAGATTTCATGAAGTGAAGGAGGTTTTTCTTCTATAAAACAGCTGTGGGCAGCAGATACTGTGAGTCACAGACATGAATACATAGGTCAAGGCAGACTGGTTCACAGACTCTCCTGTTTTGCCGATCCGGTGCTTGAACAAATAACTCTACACCCCTGGTCGAAATGTCCCTAAAATGAAGGCCGAGTTTGAAATGTATCTCAAATAATGTATGTATTTCCCCACATAAACACAACGGTCTGCAATGAAACGGCTGTCTCCTGTGCGCTCCACTTCCTACGTTCTCCTGCGAACGAGATACTTTCTCTTTTTTTTTTCATTGCCCTCTTGGTGTTTAGTACAATGCAAATATTTTATTTTAAAATGTCCTTTCGAGTCATCCGTCTCAAGCCTAAGTCAAGTCTCAAGTCATGAATTCAAAGTCAAGTCGAGTCTTTTATCAATGTTAGTCAAGCAAGTCTCAAGTCAAAAAATATGCGAGTCAAGTCATGTGACTCGAGTCCCCCACCTCTGGTATATACTTTGGTTAGAATATTGCTGTATTACTGTATCAAATATAATACAAATATAATAAACACAAACAGTTGATAAGTAGTATTTTGTTAACTCAAGGTTTATATTAAGTGAGTTTTTAATGTGTTAACTTGTGTATTTATGCTTTTTAGATTGACTTTCTGGCTTTCTCTGTCCGTCTGTTCTAGAAACCGAAAGGAAGAGAGAGATGTCACAGCTGTCAGCAATGTGACAAATCCTTTACAACATCTGGAAATTTAAAGCGCCACCTGCTTATTCACACTGGAGAAAAACCGTATAGCTGTGAAGAGTGTGGGAAAACTTTCACTCAATCAGGTGATCTCAAAACACATCAACGTATTCATACTGGAGAAAAACCTTACAGCTGTGAAGAGTGTGGGACAACTTTCACTACATCAGGTGCTCTCAAATCACATCAACATATTCATACTGGAGAAAAACCTTACAGCTGTGAAGAGTGTGGGACAACTTTCACTACATCAGGTGCTCTCAAATCACATCAACGTATTCATACAGGAGAAAAACCTTACAGCTGTGAAGAGTGTGGGACAACTTTCACTACATCAGGTACTCTCAAATCACATAAACGTATTCATACTGGAGAAAAACCTTACAGCTGTGAAGAGTGTGGGACAACTTTCACTCAAATTGGTGCTCTCAAATCACATCAACGTATTCATACGGGAGAAAAACCTTACTGGTGTGAAGAGTGTGGGACAACTTTCACTACATCAGGTGCTCTCAAATCACATCAACGTATTCATACTGGAGAAAAACCTTACTGGTGTGAAGAGTGTGGGACAACTTTCACTGAATTAGGTGCTCTCAAAATACATCAACGTATTCATACTGGAGAAAAACCTTACTGGTGTGAAGAGTGTGGGACAACTTTCACTCAATCAGGTGCTCTCAAAACACATCAACGTATTCATACTGGAGAAAAACCGTACTGGTGTGTAGAGTGTGGGAAAACGTTCACTAGATCAGATGCTCTCAAATCTCATCTTCGTGTTCACACACTCTTAAACCCATAGTGGTTTTACACACACTCTTAAAACCATAAGTATGGGAAAACTTTTTCTTAAAGTATTCACTTTAACCTGTTAAACCCCAAGGTCCCCATCGGCGGGGACCCTGGTTTTTTTTTTTCACGACACTGTGTCTCAGGGGATCTTAATATTTAAGAACCTATTAATGTGTTATACCAGATTAACAGAAATAATCACAGCTAACTAACGATACAAACCATTTTTACCAAAACAAAACACAAGTCTCATAAGAAGCATCTAAATGACCCCTTAGTAGGGGTGTAACGGTTCACAAACATTTCGGTTCGGTACGTACCTCGGTTTTTAGGTCACGGTTCGGTTTGGTACGTTTTCGGTACAGCAGAAAAAATTATCACAAAACATAACATATATTTTTTTAATTATTATTAAACTGTGAATAATGTATTCACTCAAATAAATACAAAATATAATAAAATAAACATTAAGGTGCAGCATTTCGATGAACTGAAATAATCTGTATTTGAACTGAACTGTACTAGTACCTAAGCAGCCAGTTTGACATTATGACTTGCTTGTCATTGTATTTTCATGTTTTTTTTAAAGAAAAATGTACTTGTCCACATTGCTTGCCGAAAGGGCAGCTCTGCTGGCATTAACAATGTCTCCTGCTGTGGAGAACACCCTCTCTAGGGACAGAGGTAGTAGCAGATACAGCCAGGTAGCGCTTTGCTAACATGGCAACATAAGGATATTTGACGTTTGTAATAGCTTTGGCTCGGTCTGAAGTTTTTGCGAGTGGTGTTGGCTTAAATGCTAGCGGGAGTTGGGTTTGCACTTCAGTCTTTTGGTACCGGTGATATTCACGTTCGGGTGATGCCTTTTCAAATGAGTGTGCTAGTTTGATGTATTGCCAGCCGCGTAACCAATGTGAGTTGAACAATACCGACAAACAGCTTTGGTTCGGTCCACCTGTCTTTGTCCGTCATCCTTGTACGTAACTGCGAAACCAAAATGTTCCCAAACCGGAGACTTCAATGATGCTGGAGGATTTTCGAGCTCAACTTTATCTGCGTTCGCCATTTCGACAGTTCCTCAAATTACTGATTACATTTGAACGCATCCCTCTGACCAGCTCTCATAGTATGCCTCTCGTCCAATGAAATGACTTGCTCGCTCTATGACGCGTTGAACACAATGTGAGCAAATTACTGTGAAAGCTGTGACGCAGCACCTGGGATTACTTCCAAGAAGTTGTTCACGTTCTCAACACTTCGGTACACACGTGTACCGAACCGAAGGGCCCGTACCGAATAATTTCGGTACGTGTACCGTTACACCGCTACCCCTTAGCGAAAAATGCTAACGGACATTGGCACAGAACTCAAGATAAAAGTACCCTTATTACTTATCGTAGCTGCACATACAAGATATCCGATTAAAGCTGAGGTTCCACAGATTATTTAGGTATATAGTATCATCACTGAGTCATCCAAACTCGCGACAGGGGAAGCAAACGGGCATCACAACACGTAGCTTCTAGGGGAGATGTCTCACCGTAGCTGTCAATCTGATCAAAAGACGTGTTCAATGGCATTAAAACGAGATAAAACGCGGCTGAATCGGTTAATCCATAGGTTTTTAACGTCTCTGTATAAAAAAAATGATTTAATTTATAATCCATAATTCCATTTTTATGTAAAAATCGCAGCGCAAAAGTTAGCTGCTAATGGTAGCCACCAGAGTGGCTGCTGCTTCCGGTCTTGGCAGTCTAACACACACATTACCAAATAAGGACTATGTGTGAGTTCCCCTCGATTCCATTGGCTCTGACGGTCAGAAAGAGATGTCACATGTCAAAATCGAAGAAGGGGGGCCAGAGATAAGGAAAATCCACCCAAATTGCCCCAGAAGAGTTTTTTTTGTGCTAAATGTGTCTAAAAAGGTCAAATATCACTTGTTTTGCATCAATCTTGATACAGGGTACTTAGTATATGTTGTACTTTGGATTCCTAAAGCTTTTAGTCTACCAACCCATCATCCAAGGTTAGTTTTCACTATAAGCACAACATATTTTTTGGACGGACACTATAATTTACAGTTTTTTACCATGTTCAATCTGAATTTTCTTTAAAATAAATAACATCTGTATTTATTCTGACTTTTCTACATCCAACTCACAGGTTTATCGTTACTTTGAGAACAAAGATTATTAATGTAACCCTTTTTAGAAGGGAAGATATGATCATTTGTTCTGGGAATGTCATTTTCGATCCTGAAACCTGAAAAACAGGCTCGGGGTTTAACAGGTTAAAGTCCATGAGCGAGTTTCACTGTTCATTAATCTGCCGAGTAGTTTCTCCAATAATCTGTTTGTTTAATAAAATGTTGTGACTTTAAACTTTGATTGGGATTTTTTTTATTTCTGTACTGTCAAATAAAATAAAATCAAAGTTTATTTATAAAGCACGTTTAAAAGCGATTTTTGGTCGGGCCAAAGTGCTGTACATGTAATAAATACTACAATCAAGAAAAGCTGGAGGAAAGAACACTAGTATGCCTTAATGATGGACATGGCACAAGAGTAGATGTACACAGGGGGAAAGTCTCATGCCTGGATCTGACATTAGTGTCAAACTGTTTGGTTCATACATGCGAATGGTTTGTTTTGAATAACTCCACTGTAGGAAGTGACCATTATCCAGTGCGTACTAAAATGAATAATAATGAATATATGCAGGAAGGAGGTGTAATAACCAGGTGGTGCTTTGCTAAAGCTGATTGGGGGAAATGTAGGATATGGTGTGAGGAGTCGGTACACCTGCTAACATCAGAGGGAAGCAGAGAGGTCATTACAAGGCACATAACGCAGAGAACAGTATACCCAAAGCAACAACCAAGGGTAGGAAGAAAGTGGTGGAATGAGGAATGCAGCAGGGCTATTAAAGAGCGAAACGATGCATTTAGAGAATTAAAGAAACATGACACAAAATAATGTTATAGAGTATCAAAGGAAAAGGGCAGCTGCTCGAAGGACAATCAAATACACAAAAAAGAGAACATGGGTGATGTCTGGTCCATGTTTAAGCAGATGAGTGGGAAAAGGAAACCCATTAACATTCCAGGTTGATGGGGAGAGGCTGGCAGTGACAGATAAAGAGAAGGCAGGTATGTTAGGAAGGACACTTGCAGCAGTACATAGCGGGGAGCATCGCAGTGATATGCATAGGCAGCAAAAACAGCAGTTACTAGCAGAGAATGAAAAGGTGAAGGAGAAGAGACAGGATAATAGGTCAGCTCTGGATGTGGAATTAGTAAGAGTGAGTAATGATGGGGGAAAAACATTGAAAATGAAAGAGATAATGGCAATAGTGTACGTTGACATTGAAAAGGCGTATGACTATGTGGAGGGAGGGATTACTGATCAAATTGAGTATGGGTATGGGAGGGAGAATGTTCAATTGGGTAAGGGCCTTTTGAACAGACAGGACATTTAGAGTAAAGGCTGGAGCAGATATTTCCAATTATTTAGAAATAGAAAATGGTATCCCCCAATTACATGCAGTCAGTCCAATATTATTTAACATCATGATTAATGACATATTGACATGTTTAGACACATGCATCCAATCGGCTCTGTACGCAGATGATGGGGCTATGTGGATGAGGGAAGACGTGCCCCATACGTAATGGAGAATATAGCTAGAGCGATTAAAAAAGTGGAGAGGTGGTCATATAACTGGGGATTCAAAATGTCAGAAAGCAAGTCATGCTACATGGTATTTACAAACAAACGCAAGATTGATGGCCAACCGCTAACACTATATGATCGTCCAATGTCAAAGGTGAATGAGTTCAAATACCTAGGACTGTGGTTTGATAGCAAATACACATGGAAACAAAATACACATTAATCAAGTGGAAACAAAATGCTAAAAAGTATTACATTTATTGCGAGCTGCAGCTGGATGCAACTGGGGCGCAGACAAACAAGCATTAATAGACATGGTATAGATCTGCAGTTCTGCTGGGTGCCTGCTCATGAGGGGGGGGAAAGGGAACGAGTGCGCACGAGGGGGTGAAAGGGAACGAGTGCGCACGAGGGGGTGAAAGGGAACGAGTGCGCACGAGGGGGTGAAAGGGAACGAGTGCGCACGAGGGGGTGAAAGGGAACGAGTGCTCACGAGGGGGTGAAAGGGAACGAGTGCGCAAGAGGGGGTGAAAGGGACGAGTGTGCACGAGGGGGTGAAAGGGACGAGTGTGCACGAGGGGGTGAAAGGGACGAGTGTGCACGAGGAGGGGAAAGGGAACTAGTGCGCATGAGGGGGGGGAAAGGGAACGAGTGCGCATGAGGGGTGGAAAGGGAACGAGTGCGCACGAGGAGGGGAAAGGGAACGAGTGCGCACGAGGAGGGGAAAGGGAACGAGTGCGCACGAGGAGGGGAAAGGGAACGAGTGCGCACGAGGGGGTGAAAGGGAACGAGTGCGCACGAGGTGGTGAAAGGGAACGAGTGCGCACGAGGGGGGGAAAGGGAACGAGTGCTCACGAGGGGGGGAAAGGGAACGAGTGCGCACGAGGGGGGGAAAGGAAACGAGTGCGCACGAGGGGGGGAAAGGGAACGAGTGCGCACGAGGGGGTGAAAGGGAACGAGTGCGCACGAGGGGGTGAAAGGGAACCAGTGCGCACGAGGGGGGGAAAGGGAACGAGTGCTCACGAGGGGGGGAAAGGGAACGAGTGCGCACGAGGGGGTGAAAGGGAACGAGTGCGCACGAGGGGGGGAAAGGGAACGAGTGCGCACGAGGGGGTGAAAGGGAACGAGTGCGCACGAGGGGGGGAAAGGGAACGAGTGCTCACGAGGGGGGGAAAGGGAACGAGTGCGCACGAGGGGTGGAAAGGGAACGAGTGCTCATGAGGGGGGAAAGGGAACGAGTGCGCATGAGGGGTGGAAAGGGAACGAGTGCTCATGAGGGGGGGAAAGGGAACTTGTGCGCATGAGGGGGGGAAAGGGAACGAGTGCTCATGAGGGGGTGAAAGGGAACGAGTGCGCATGAGGGGGTGAAAGGGAACGAGTGCTCATGAGGAGTGAAAGGGAACGAGTGCGCATGAGGGGGTGAAAGGGAAGGAGTGCGCATGAGGAGGGGAAAGGGAACGAGTGCGCATGAGGAGGGGAAAGGGAACGAGTGCGCATGAGGGGGTAAAGGGAACGAGTGCGCATGAGGGGTGGAAAGGGAACGAGTGCTCATGAGGAGGGGAAAGGGAACTAGTGCGCATGAGGGGGTGAAAGGGAACGAGTGCGCATGAGGAGCGGAAAGGGAACGAGTGCGCATGAGGGGGGGAAAGGGAACGAGTGCGCATGAGGGGGGGAAATGGAACGAGTGCGCATCAGGGGGTGAAAGGGAACGAGTGCGCACGAGGGGGGGGAAAGGGAACGAGTGCGCACGAGGGGGTGAAATGGAACGAGTGCGCACGAGGGGGTGAAAGGGAACGAGTGCGCACGAGGGGGTGAAAGGGAACGAGTGCGCACGAGGGGGTGAAAGGGAACCAGTGCGCACGAGGGGGGGAAAGGGAACGAGTGCTCACGAGGGGGGGAAAGGGAACGAGTGCGCACGAGGGGGGTGAAAGGGAACGAGTGCGCACGAGGGGGGGAAAGGGAACGAGTGCTCACGAGGGGGGGAAAGGGAACGAGTGCGCACGAGGGGGTGGAAAGGGAACGAGTGCTCATGAGGAGGGGAAAGGGAACTAGTGCGCATGAGGGGGGGAAAGGGAACGAGTGCGCATGAGGGGTGGAAAGGGAACGAGTGCTCATGAGGGGGGGAAAGGGAACGAGTGCGCATGAGGGGGGGAAAGGGAACGAGTGCTCATGAGGGGGTGAAAGGGAACGAGTGCGCATGAGGGGGTGAAAGGGAACGAGTGCTCATGAGGAGTGAAAGGGAACGAGTGCGCATGAGGGGGTGAAAGGGAAGGAGTGCGCATGAGGAGGGGAAAGGGAACGAGTGCGCATGAGGAGGGGAAAGGGAACGAGTGCGCATGAGGGGGGAAAGGGAACGAGTGCGCATGAGGGGTGGAAAGGGAACGAGTGCTCATGAGGAGGGGAAAGGGAACTAGTGCGCATGAGGGGGTGAAAGGGAACGAGTGCGCATGAGGAGCGGAAAGGGAACGAGTGCGCATGAGGGGGGGAAAGGGAACGAGTGCGCATGAGGGGGGGAAATGGAATGAGTGCGCATCAGGGGGTGCAGTCAAGAAAACTCTCCCAGCAATCCTGGCTGCCCTGCGTGACATCATCGGCCTGTCAAATCCACACCGGAGGACAGAGGCGAGAGCATGGACGAGACATTTGTTGTACATCTCATTATTTTCGGAGATGTATTCAGAACAACCAAGTTCATGTCGGATCAGCTTCAGTCCGCCACTTTTGATCTTGAAGCGGCAGATGATCTGGCCCAGTCTGTTACCACTGCCATATCTGAAAAGCGGACCGAGGGAAATCAGAAATGAAGCAGAAAGTCTGTGCGTGAAGGCAGGAATTGCACCACAGACGCAACGTGACAGAAGGCGGGCCCAAACATCTCGACATCTGGAGGGGTTTGTAGTGGAAGCCCCGTTAGAAAGAGCACGCTGAGAAACAGATGACCTGGGAACACACTCGGTCTATCCTGTTATAGACAGGTTGGTAATGGAGATGAAACGTCGCTTTTCAACAGAAACCAATGAAGTGCTGAGAGGTGTGTCCGCCCTGAGCCCCAAACACACATCATCTCTGGACATAAAAATGATACTGCCCGCCACTATGGAATCAGTGAGGAAAACCTGTCTGCAGAGCTTTACCAAGTTCCCCGGCTGTTGCAAAGAAAAGAAGAACAGGGACATACTATCACCAGCACCCAGGAGTTTCTATCCCTCATATATATATCTCTGACTTCCCGTGACCTCAGCCGTGAGCGCAGTTTTTCTTGTCTGCGTCGTTTGAAAAACTACCTGAGGAACACCAGTGGGGACTCTCGAACCAGTAACCTGGCACTGTTGGCTATAAACCCCGTGAGAACAAGGGCCCTGGACAGCGACAACATCATTGATGCATTTGCCCTCAGCCACAACAACAGACGCGTTGTTTTGTTATGAAGACGTCTAATGGTAAGTGCATGATGATGCACCCGCTCTGTTGCCTATTATAAATGTAATGCATTGATGGTTGAGGCAAACATTCTGACGTGTTCAGAGCCAGTGTGTTAGGCGTGTGGACCTTACCCGCTGTAACAGTTGTAAATATGCAGTGGAGTTTGTTTGTACATCATTTAAATTAGTATAATCACACTAGTTCTGTGTTCTTCGTTTATTTATGTTCGATACCTGACGAGGTCGGAGATCAGTGGGCGGAACTTCTGAAATGTAGTCACTATACTCAGAAGATTATTTTTGTGGGTACCCCCACCCCCCTTTATATTGTCCCTCACGTTTCCTCTTCCCTTTTTGTTTTTGTAAATGTTTCCACGTGAGAGGAGTCACTGTGAGGGATACAAAATGTAATTGAATATATGATTAAAAGGAAATCGTCTAAACTGTATGCTGGCTCGGGTCTCATCCATCCATGAACAACGCAAAACACAATGCAGAGACCGCTTAATGTTGCTCTCGAAGTGCACCAATTGATGCATTTAACTTCACGCCTTCATTGTAACAGTCGCGTGTGTGTGTGTGTGTGTGTGTGTGTGTGTGTGTGTGTGTGTGTGTGTGTGTGTGTGTGTGTGTGTGTGTGGTGTGTGTGTGTGTGTGTGTGTGTGTGTGTGTGTGTGTGTGTGTGTGTGTGTGTGTGTGTGTGTGTGTGTGTGTGTGTGTGTGTGTGTGTGTGTGTGTGTGTGTGTGTGTGTGTGTGTGTGTGTGTGTGTGTGGGGAGTGTTGCAGTAGAAAATTCAACTGTAGCGCCGGTGCATTAATGAGAAACCCTAAATGTTTGAGCACCCCCTATGAAACGTCAAGCTACCCCACAGCACCCCCTAGAGGAAATCTCTGGCGCCGCCACTGGTTTCCAGCCCATATCAATAACATACCGAACTACAGCAGGCTAATGTGAGATTCAGAAATTAGTTTTAAAAATCATGTTTTCATGTTATAGTAGGCCTACCTAAAGCAGCGTTCAGTTATTATGCTCCAAATATCTGGAACAAACTTCCAGAAACCTGCAGGTCCGCTGCAACTCTGACTACTTTTAAATCCAGACTGAAGACTTTTCTTTTTGCCGCTGCTTTTAATTGAACTATTCACATCTTAAACTGCACTGTAACTTTTATTCCTGTATTTTTTCTTTTAATGTTTATTTTATTATCTTTTCTTTTTAATGACTGATTTTAAATGCCATTTTCTTAATGTCTTTCGTTTTTTGTAAAGCATTTTGAATTGCCTTGTGTTGAAAGGTGCTATATAAATAAACTTGCCTTGCCTTACCTTGCATGAACCTCTTTGAAACCTTAATGACCCCATGATGTGATTATTTATATCTTAAAACCTTTAACAATTATATTTAGATGTTCATAAATATCTACATTTATGTTAGGCAAACATAATTCATAGATGATCTCATGTATACCTATTGTATACGTATTACAAAAATAAGATAAAGTTTACTAAACCACCTTTTTGTTTTAATTTATTAATTAAACAAAATGAATTGTGCTGAAAGTCATATGCTGTTGTGTCTCAAACGGATAGACTAGGTTATTAATTTATTTGCCAAATAGTTGCTGCAATGCTACAATAACATTTGCAATTCGTTTTTAATCTGCCATATACGGTGTCGATGTCTCTCAGCCACCGTAGTATCGTTTAGGGGGCGTGTCGTGTACCGTCTTGCTGCGGCTGGGTGATATTGCAGAAGCAATCCAGACAATCAACCGCTTCCTGTGTTTATTTCACCCTGCTGCACTTTTCTGTTTTCTACAGGTCAGTACATGATGAAAAGGATTTATGTTAACTTGTGTAAACAAAGTATAATGTTAGAGATGTTTAAGAGAGTGTGTCAGACAGTTTTGAGCATGTTTGACATAGTAACGGTACTTTAAAAATACTAAACTGTCGGCAACTATGGAAGCCTTTTTCGCGGGCTTCAGCCGCACCGCGCCGTGTGTAAATAAGACCTGAGCAAAGGCTTGCAGGCATGTTAGCTGCTGCGCACGGGTGATATGTTTTGAGTCTTGCAGGCACATCGCCATGTCTTTTTAGTTCATTAACACTGACAGCAGGGACGTGCACAGACACTTTGGGGGGGCAGGAGCTCAAGTGAGAAAAAGGGCATTTCCCATAATAATGTATAAAAGACTTACCGACACATTTATTTTAATACCCTCACACTCACGCAGTTGTTTAATACTCAACATCATTCTACTAACACTACGCACAAGAGCAGACAACAATCACAATTATGAAGTTACTGTTTAAGGCGAGACACCCCAGGTGAATAGGGTAATTTTTTTAACTTAAAAGTATCAGCTAGGAATTTCTCCAGTTAATTACTTACAATAAGGCAATTGTTTTTTGTATTACAAGTTTTCTGAAATAGCATGTTTAAATATGCAAATTACCCATTATCTCATTAAATATGCACATATTTTAACACATTTCAGGAATCGAAATCTGAACTTTGGATAAAGCCAGGTTCAAAATTCTTGTTTCATTTTGTAGTCAAATTAGTATCTAAGGCTTTTACAGAAGGGATATTGGATATCTCTTTTTATCACTCCATAAATCAGAAATACTGTCAACAGCCCTAAAATATCAATTTTCGCCATGTTTTTAGGTATACGATGTTGTATAATTCAGGCTATGAATGATATATGAACAAACCCTTCTGTAAAAGCCTTCATAATATTGATAGGAACTGGAAGGTTTGGTGTATCTGCGTGCTACTGAAGTTGAAGTTTCGAACTTAGAGTAGGAGAAAAAACTCATTTTGAGAAAACGACCTTTAAAGATTGCAGTGAGGTGCTAGCAAAACCCTCCTGTTCTCTGGATGACAGCTTGCACATCGACGCACTCCGTGGAGGTATTTCCTGTTCGGGGGTCATTTGTTTTTTGTATAACCTTGCTTCGTGCAAGTGACAATTGTTGTCGTCTTCTCTGTGAACGTTTTCTTCGCCGTTCTTTTGCCATTTTGAGATTTCAATTTCTAGCAGAAAGCTAACCAGGAAGTGTTTTAGCACACCACGTGACGCATCTGAACGAATCACGTTGTCAGAAATTGACACCAGCCAATGAGATTTTGTTTCTTGGTTTAAGACCCCTTTGTGCTTTCACGATTGGTTGCTGATACAAAGGAAATGACCATATTTGGATCCGATGAGATTGTGCAGGAGAGACGGAGCTTTCCAGCGATACCTCTGTTGACATGGTGCACACAGCGGTCGCGGTACTTTATGTTACGTTAGAATGCTAACTTTTGGTGAATTTAGGAGAAATCTACAGACGCAAATAGACAAACTATAGTCAAATAAACACTTAAATGTGTATTTTGTACGTTTTCCTTCCAAAAGCCTGAAAGAAAACATGTTATAGAATCAAAATAGCACAAAATCTCAAAATTGACCAGTACTTGAAAACCG
Source organism: Pseudochaenichthys georgianus (assembly GCF_902827115.2). NCBI lineage: Eukaryota > Metazoa > Chordata > Actinopteri > Perciformes > Channichthyidae > Pseudochaenichthys > Pseudochaenichthys georgianus. Next base: position 3,474,804 of record NC_047512.1, on the reverse strand, counting down.
ATGTTTTGCCTGCCGTGTCTCGCCTTAAAGGTGGGGTAGGTAAGTTTGAGAAACCGGCTCGAGATCGCTAGAATTTGAAAATACACAACCGGAGAAAATCTGCCACTTCCTCACAGAGCCCCTCCCCCAACACACACGAACGCGCACATGACCAATGAGGGCACGAGATAAGTGTGTGCCCCGATGGATGGCTGACAGGCAGGTAGGCCATCCAGGCCGTTGGTTGTACTTTTTACAGTATTACGGCTTCTACAGATGACATTTTGTATGGATTTGTTGTCAAAGCACTTCAGATATTCATTGCTATCGGGATGTTAAGAGCATTCCATGGAATATAACAAAAAGTGTATCTCGAGCCGATTTCTGAAACTTACCTACCCCACCTTTAAGTAAAATAAAAATATCGTTTTTTCATGTACTTGTACATTTTGGTCTATTTTGATTCCATGTTTTATTTCACTCAATGGAAAGAAAACTTCCAAAAAACACATAAATGGTGTTCGTTTTACTACCTGTCTGATTTCATCTATAGATTTAAAGCTAATTTGCATATTTAAACATAACATTTCAGGGGGAAAAACTGACTTGACTATCTGGGGAAGTTGTGAGGTGATATGTATTTTTTATTTTGTTATCCCTTTCACCTGCAATGCCTTGGTATTTAATTAGGCTATATGTAACGTCTAATTTGCATATCAATGTGGCGATTGTGATGACGTTATAAGATACACATTTTACTGTATTCACCTGTAGTGTCTCCCCTTAAGTACAAGGCAAGGCAAGTTTATTTATATAGCACCTTTTAACGCAAGGCAATTCAAAGTGCTTTACAAAAAATGAAAGACATTACGAAAATGGCATTTAAAATCAGTCATTAAAAAGCAAAGATAATAAAATAAACATTAAAAGAAAAAATACATGGATAAAAGTTACAGTGCAGTTTAAAGGTGGGGTAGGTAAGTTTGAGAAACCGGCTCGAGATACACTTGTTGTTATATTGCATAGAATGCTCTTAACATCCCGATAGCAATGAATATCTGAAGTGCTTTGACAAAAAAGTCATCAGTGGAAGCCGTAGCGCTGTAAAAAACACGACCAATCATCTCATTTCATTTCAAACCTTTATTTAGACAGATAGGTCCCTTGAGATCATGGATCTCTTTTACAAGGGAGACCTGCATCAATTTAGTTCCACATGAAACATAAAAACAACATAAAAAAAACAATAGAGGACATCATATTTACATATTCCCCAACACTTACAAACACCCATAGTGTCAGAAAGCATCTCGTGCAGACGTGCCTTAAAAACATTCAGAGAAATACAATTGCTCAATTTTAATTTGGACTGTAGGCTGTAACAAGCAAGTAGAGCTGCGTACATAAAAGCCGTCTTACCTAAGACAGTCCTCACTCTCGGCACATCTAACAAGACCACATCCTGCGATCTCAGACAATAGCTGCCCGCAACTTTCTGCTTTACCAGAGAACAGATGTAATACGGGAGTTTGCCCAACATAGCTTTATAAATAAAAGTGTACCAGTGACTGAGCCTCCGTACAGAGAGTGATGGTAAACCTGCCTTGGTATACAGTGCACAGTGATGTGTAAGCGCTTTACAATTTATGACAAATCTCAGAGCACTGTGATATGCAGCATCCAATTTGCTCAGGTAATATATATATACAACAAATCACCATAGTCCAGCACAGGTAAAAAGGTCACAGAGCCTTTTCCTGGCCTCAAGCGAGAAACAGGACTTGTTTCTGTAGAAGAAACCTAGCCTAACCCTCAGTTTTTTTAGCAGGTTATTGACATGGAGTTTAAAAGAGAGACAATCATCAAGCCAGATACCAAGGTATTTGTAACAGACAACAACTTCAAGTTGTGTTCCTTGCGTAGTTACAATATCTAAAACAGGCTCTGGTGTCTTTTTTGCTTTTGAAAAGAGCATTGCCTTGGTTTGATCCACATTTAAAAGAAGCTTTAGTTCAGAGAGCTGAGTCTGAATAGTGTTAAAAACAGCCTGTAATTTAACAACAGCCTCCTGAATGAGGGACCTGCACAGTACATCACAGTATCATCCGCATAAAAATGTAAAGTAGCTTCATCCACATTTTCACCTAAACTGTTGATGTAGATGGAGAATAAAAGTGGTCCTAAAACAGAACCTTGTGGTACACCATTAGAAATGTTTAACCACTCAGAAGACAGCCCATCAAAGTGAACACATTGGGACCTTTCAGAGAGGTAGTTCACAAACCACCCACTGCAAGGCTGGATATGCCAATACTGAGTAGCCTCTGCTTTAAGATGCGATGATCAACGGTGTCAAATACTTTGGAAAGGTCAATAAACAGAGCTGCACAACTCTGCTTATTATCTAAAATAGTAGTAATGTCATTCACACTTTCATTGTGGCAGTGATGGTGCTGTGTTTCTTTCTGAAGCCTGACTGATGTTTAGACAGGATGTCATTGTTACATAAAAACTCCTTTACTTGTTCACTCACAAGTCGTTCGAGCACCTTCGCCAGAACTGACAATTTAGAGATTGGCCTATAGTTATTTAAAATAGTTGCCTCCCCTCCTTTTAGCAAAGGCAGGACATACGCTGACTTCCACAATTTTGGAATTGTATTTGTGCTGAGGGAGAGGTTAAAAAGAGAAGTAAGAGGTGGAGCAATAACATCTGCAGCTATCTTTAAAAAGAAAGGTTCTAAGTTGTCCGGGCCAGCCGGTTTCCTAGGATCTAACTTGGATAATGCTTCATGAACAATACCAACAGTTAAAGGAGTAAACTGAAAGGGTTATTCAGACCACATTGTTCAGAGTCACGGATTGGAGCGTTCACAGAAGCAGAAGTACAGTCAGTGACAGAATCAAACATAGAGCCACAAGACACAAAATGCTTATTAAAGCAATTTAGCATAGTAGCCCTGTCTGATATAGTGCCAGATGCTGTGGTAAGGCACGGAGGTAGCTCATTTGGGATATCACCAGTGGAAATCGATTTTATGGCTTTCCAACATTTCCTAGGATTATTCAGGTTTTCTGTGGTAACCGAGAAATAGTACTTTGATTTAGCACTTTTTATTTGAGATGTGAAGCTATTTCCTAGCTGCCTAAAACGTAGCCATTCTACCTCTGAGCCTGATTTCCTAGCCTTAGCCCAAGCATTATTTCTCTCATGAAGGAGACTGGACAGCTCAGCAGAAAACCAGGGATTGTTTCGTTCCTTCACTCTAAATTTACGCAGAGGTGCATGTCTATCTATAATTTTCATAAAACCAAGATAAAAATAAGACCATGCAGTTTCTACATCAGCACACAGATTGATTCTACCCCAATCAAAATCAAACAGATCATGTAAAAAACCCTGCTCCACAAAGTGTTTTTTGTCTCTCTTTGTGATGACACGTGGTTTAACCTTTTGGACCTTAGTGTCCCTAATTGTGGCTACAACACAGTGGTCACTCACATCATTAGCAAATACTCCCACAGATGAGTATTTATGTGGAACATTTGTTAAAATTAGATCAATTAAGGAGGATTTATTAGGGGACTTATTGTTAAGGCGAGTAGGACTGTCTATAATGTGGGTAAAATTCAAAGAGGTACACAGGTTTTTTTAAATCCTCTGACACAGAAGTTAACCAGTCCCAATTAAAATCCCCAAGCAGCACTATTTCCTTGTAGGAAAGTTGTGATAACATTTTTGCCAATGACGATAAAGAGTCCTTGACAGCCGAAGGGGCCCTGTAGCAGCCCACCACCATGAGCTGTTGACCCTTTGTTACCTCAATATTCACGGCTAAAAATTCTAGCTGTTTACTAACAGATTTGGAAACCATATTAGTTACACAAAACTTATTTTTCACATAAATGGCAACGCCACCACCTTTTTTATGCCGGTCAGTACGATATACACTGTAACCATTTAAGTAAACGTCAGAGGCCAAAATGGATTTATCTAGCCACGTTTCTGATAAGACAATGACATCAGCATCAGTCGAGCTCGCCCAAATACGGACAAAATCTAATTTAGGTAACAGACTACGCACATTTAAATGAATTAACCCTAGCCCAGATCTAAATATAAGATCAGCAGGAGTAGCTATTTGACTAATACTGCTAGGTGGACCTGGATTTGGCTGTACATTTCCTGATAGTAACAACAATAAAAATACCAGGCACCTTTTCCTCTTAATCAACACACATACATTGTCAGCTGTTCTAGAGTCACCAGCAAACTTCGCGAAAGTCAGATTAGAGTTTAAAAAACAATTCTGAAGGACCATCGTGGCAGGCATGTGAGAAAGACAAACATTTTCCGAAATGAAAGTCCGCAACAGTGCAACCAGCAATTGTTTGTGCAACACCTCCAAAACTGTACAGGGGATGTCCACAGCGGGCGGCAGAACATACCCGAATCCAGTAGATTTTTCAGGACGACTAGCGATTTTCTCCTTGTCCAGCACAGCCAAGAAAAGGCACAGCAGAAACACGACACCCGCCATTCTCCCAGTCCAGCACAACAGTATCCACGCTGTTCCCAGAGCAAGGTGGAACCAGGCCTCAGCTACAGCAGCACAGCAGAGCAGGTGGAACCAGGCCTCAGCTACAGCAGCACAGCAGAGCAGAGCAGGTGGAACCAGGCCTCAGCTACAGCAGCACAGCAGAGCAGAGCAGGTGGAACCAGGCCTCAGCTACAGCAGCACAGCAGAGCAGAGCAGGTGGAACCAGGCCTCAGCTACAGCAGCACAGCAGAGCAGAGCAGGTGGAACCAGGCCTCAGCTACAGCAGCACAGCAGAGCAGAGCAGGTGGAACCAGGCCTCAGCTACAGCAGCACAGCAGAGCAGAGCAGGTGGAACCAGGCCTCAGCTACAGCAGCACAGCAGAGCAGAGCAGGTGGAACCAGGCCTCAGCTACAGCAGCACAGCAGAGCAGAGCAGGTGGAACCAGGCCTCAGCTACAGCAGCACAGCAGAGCAGAGAAGGTGGAACCAGGCCTCAGCTACAGCAGCACAGCAGAGCAGAGCAGGTGAAACCAGGCCTCAGCTACAGCAGCACAGCAGAGCAGAGCAGGTGGAACCAGGCCTCAGCTACAGCAGCACAGCAGAGCAGAGCAGGTGGAACCAGGCCTCAGCTACAGCAGCACAGCACAGCAGAGCAGAGCAGGTGGAACCAGGCCTCAGCTACAGCAGCACAGCAGAGCAGAGCAGGTGGAACCAGGCCTCAGCTACAGCAGCACAGCAGAGCAGAGCAGGTGAAACCAGGCCTCAGCTACAGCAGCACAGCAGAGCAGAGCAGGTGGAACCAGGCCTCAGCTACAGCAGCACAGCAGAGCAGAGCAGGTGGAACCAGGCCTCAGCTACAGCAGCACAGCAGAGCAGAGCAGGTGGAACCAGGCCTCAGCTACAGCAGCACAGCAGAGCAGAGCAGGTGGAACCAGGCCTCAGCTACTTTAAGTATATTTTGATACCAATGCTTTTGTAACTTGTAACAGAGTATTTTTACCCCGTAGTATTTCTACTTTTACTTCAGTAGAATATCTGAGTACTTCTTACACCACTGCTACCATGTGTCTGGAGCCCTGAGTTACAACAGCCTGAGCCGGCCCGGCTAAAGTAGCTGGATGGCCTCCCTGCCTGTCAGCCTTCCATCTGGGCACAAACTTATCTCGTGCCCTCATTGGTCATGAGCGCGTTCGTGTGTGTTGGAGGAGGGGCTCTGTAAGGAAGGGGCAGATTTTTTCCGGCTGTGTATTTTCAAATTCTAGCGCACTCGAGCTGGTTTCTCCAAAATTACCTACCCCACCTTTAAGATGTGGATAGTTCAATTAAAAGCAGCGACAAAAAGAAAAGTCTTCTTGCTGGATTTAAAAGTAGTCAGAGTTGCAGCGGACCTGCAGGTTTCTGGGAGTTTGTTCCAGATATCTGGAGCATAATAACTGAACGCTGCTTCTCCATGTTTAGTTCTGACTCTGGGGACAGAAAGCTGTCCAGTCCCTGAAGACCTGAGAGATCTGGATGGTTCATAGTTTAGCAGGAGGTCAGTAATGTGTTTTGGGCCTAAACCATTCAGTGCTTTATAAACCAGCAGCAGTATTTAGAAATCTATTCTTTGACACACAGGAAGCCAGTGTAAAGACTTCAGAGCAGGAGTGATGTGATCCACTTTCTTAGTGTCAGTGAGGACTCGAGCAGCGGCGTTCTGAATCAGCTGCAGCTTTCTAATAGATTTTTTAGTGAGACTTGTAAAGACTAGGGATGGGTACCGAGCCCCGGTATTAAGGGGGCCCCGGGGCTGAATTATTAAAGACAGTGGTTCCGCTAAGCTCCTACGTTATCGGTCTTTTTATCGGTACTGGAGACATGTAAAATATATATGTCATATGTATTATTGCTAAACATTATATTGCCGTTTTAGTGTCGCCAACTCCGTTTCTAATATGCAAAAGGAGGTGATAGTAGGCTGATTTAGTAATTATTTTAATGTGACTGTTGAAACTCATGTCAGAGTCCATGACTACACCTGGATTTCTGGCTCTATCTGTTGTCTATCCGTGAGCTTTATACAGTACATTAGCCTACGCCAATGAGCTAACTTATCCATTAGCCACCACCTTAGTTAACTATCTGCTTGTGGCTCTGTAAACTAGAGGCACTGGCAGCTTAGTCATTTGTTCATCACCTTCAAACAAGCCAAGAAAAGCCGGCTCTGTGATCGATTAACTAGTGGATGATCCCTCGCTCCACACCTGCTGTTCGCGCTGCCATCGCGTGGAGGGAAAAGAGAAACGGGGAAGACTACGTTAACTTAGAAGACGCGGACACTAAGGTAAAGCAACTAATTTTCTCCTTATTGTGTTGTTGTTTTCTGACTTTGGTAGGAGCTTCGAATTATTTGGATGAAAGTGGCAACGAAGGGTGTATTTAACGTAGCCAGGCCAACTTTGCGGCGTGCAAGTTACGTGTGCTAAATTAAATATTAAAACAATTATAATTCGTTTTCTCTTCGGGTTATGCCAGTTAGAAGGACACAGATAAGCTTTAGCTAAGGTTAGACTGTTAATTCCCCCTGCATTTACTCCTCAGATATTAGTATTACAAAATATTCTAAGAGAATACGGCGTGAAGAGACGAGGAGAGAACACAGGTAACTTAGCCAATGTTAGCATTTGGCTTGCAATGGCAATAATAAATGCATAAGTCTCAATAATTACATGTGTCGGTTCATTTGACCTGAAATTATACAAGTGCAGTCAACGGTGAGTTGCAATGCAGAGACCAAACTAGATTCAAGCTTGTTTTCAATTCTAGCCGGTGGTCAGTGAAGCTGCTGGCACAAATAGTCAGAGTACTGAGGGAGAGGCAGCAGGTCCCAGTGTGGTAGAAGCAGCAGCAGGTCCCAGTCTGGCAGGTGCAGGTGAACAAGCAGCACAGTTCCAAGCATCCCATTCACAGAGACAGACATAGTATTAATAGCAAGGAGAACTCTACCATTTAAATGCAGTAATACCAATGCATTATTTTCAGATTGCAAGCATTGCAAATCAGGATGGAACCCTGACTGGCTAAAAATGCCACAGTTCAAGAATTGGCTCTACCTCACCCAGCATGGTATGAATGGCATTTGCAAGGTAATATTTGTAATAAGACTTCGTTTTTCTAAGAATTAACTCGTTTTTCTTTTTAAAAGGAATGTTTTGCCGAATGTGCAGGCAACACAAGCCTCCAATAAAGAAAGCCCCTTAAAACGGGCTTTCATAGAAGTTGGGATTCTTGTTTTCCGCAAGGATTATATCGAGCGCCACATCTCCTCAGAGCCTCATCAATAAAGCATCAGGTATATCGTTTTTTTTATGTATATCTAATTTCTGCAATCTATCAACCAAGTTTGGCTCATATAATGAATTATGTCTTTGCCCTTGGTCTAGGCTACTCAGTGATGCAGGCTTTTGAGCATGAGGCCGTCATAGGTGGATTCAAATGCCTTTCCTGGCTAGTAAAGAACGAGATGGCTCACCAGACCAACTACCCTAAGCTGTTAAGTTTAGCTCAACTTTTGGGTTGTGATTACTTTGAAAAGCTGAAGGTAAACCTAGTACAAATTGATTCTTGTGAAACTAAGAACTTTAACCAGCTAAATGTTAAATTATCTCCTTTTTTTTCTCAGGTGGATCAAAGAAACAATTACCAATCACACAGAATAGTGGATGAAATGCTGGAGATCCTTGCACAGATAGTAGAGTTGCCTGTTTTGCAAGAGATAAGGTCATCTCAAGCGATCAGCCTAGACTAGAGGTTGATGAAACGACAGATGTATCTGTAAGCCGCCAGCTGGATTTACACGTTAGGTGGGGTATTTTTTAAAGGAATGATGTGCATTTAAATAAAGATGTAGGCCTAGTTAAACTTAATACTTATTAATATGTGTGAAGACCTATTAATTTTATTTTAGACACCTGGATAAAGAGGGTTGTGTTTTCAACCACTTCCTTGACCTGGTAACTGGAAGATGGGAAAGCTGACAGCGTGGTTGCTGCCATCAAGAGTGCACTGCAGAAGAAGGAGCTCCCGGTAGACAGGCTCTATGGACTCGGGACAGACAGTGCAGCGGTGATGACGGGTATGGAGTTTATTGTTAAATCTAATGGATTGTGTGAAATTTGTGTTGTCGGCTGTTATTAAAGGAAACAAAATGACGCCCTCAACACTACATTTAATTCTTAAGCCTAGGCCGTTTGGATGGAGTGGCAAAGCAGCTCACAGACCGTTTTCCAAAGCTGGTTTCTGTAGTGTGTGCTGCTCACAGACTAGCACTGGCATGCAAAGATGCCTCAAATGCTGTCAGATATATGGCAAACTTCAGGAACCACCTGCAGGAACTGCACCTATTCTTCAGAAATAGGTCAGCCACATTGAGATCTGCCGCTACCACTCTTGGTCTGAACGACTTGAAAGTTAAGGTGTGTTTTCACCCATTTTCATAATACTATTGTGGTGTCAGATTATTTATTTACTTACCAGTGTTTCTACTTGTTGTTAGGAGGTGAAAGATACAAGGTGGCTATCGCAGGACCTAGCCGTTCAAAACCTCCAGAGGAACCTTCCAGCTGTGCTGGCTGCTCTGGCAGAAGAAGTGAGCACAAGGGAGTGCCCAGTGGCCAAAGGTCTATACACCTTCTGTGCCACATACCGCTTTGTGGCTGCCCTCTACCTTCAGGCAGATGTGCTGCCCCACATAGCAATGCTGTCCAAGGTGTTTCAGAGAGCTGATGTGAACTTTCTCCACATAAAGGAGCAGGTAGATTACAAAGAAATGCATTTGATGCTCCCAGTTATTTGCATTATCCATCCTATTATATTGTTGTCTTTTTCCACATTTAGGTGCCAGTCACACTCTGGGGAGAATTCTGGAGGCAGGCGAGACCCCACTCCCCGGAACGTTCCTTGCTTGCCTACACCAAGACCTGGACAACCCAGGTGGACTTGGGGCCTTTAGCATTGCTGGAGAGGATCAGGAGGGGACACGGAATTCTGGAGCGCCCCCGGGAAGAGATGTGGGCCAGATTTGTCAGAGATGTAAATACATCCCTTCTTACTTTTAATTTCAATATTTATTTTCCTTGAACTGAAAAATTTATAATATATCATTCCAGGTCCTCAAACCTTACATCTGCAGCCTGGAGAGCAACATTGAGAGGAGGTTCCAGCATATTGAATTGCTGGGGGCCTTCAGTGTCCTGGGTCCAAAGGCAGTTACCTCAAATGATGTAACCAACATTTCAATGTTGCAGACCCTTACCAACAAATTCATCCTAGGGCAGGATGCCACAGTTATTCAAGAGTGGACCTCGTACAAGCAGCATGTTCTCGTAGGAGCATTTAAGGTTGGTAAATTACCTGAATTAATGTGAACTGAATTTATTTCTGTCTCATCTGTCTTGACAGTTAGAATTGCTTGTTTTTTTCTGTAAATGTTTCAATTATACTATATGCTCATTTGCCCTGCCTTGGCTAATCCCTGAAGGACAAGACACAAGCTGAGATCATGCAGCTCCTGGCCAGTGAGAAGGACGAATGGGCAGAAATATACCCAAACCTCTGCCTTCTATCTTCAGTGGGGCTGGTCATCCCCGTCTCCAGTGTAAACTGCGAGAGGGATTTCTCAACGATGAACAGGGTAAGTGTTTTGCATGTCATTTCTGTATAGTTCATTTAAAACAAACTGTCTGTTTTACAGGTGAAAACTGACCTGAGAAACCGACTGAAAGGGGAGCACCTGGCTGCATGTCTGCGGATAGCAGTTAATGGACCAGCACCAGAGGCGTTCCCATACACACAGGCGTTGGAGCTGTTCTTCAGGAAACCCAGAAGGATGAAGTGCTCTGACAAACAGTGCCATCTTTGTGCAAAATGATTATACAGGAATGAAAAGTCAATAAATAAACATGTTGTTAAAACTCACACTTTGTTGTTGTTGTTTTTGCCTCCCATTTCTAGGTAAAATCATTGAAAAAGTTGTTTTTCAACAGTTGAGTAATTTCTTGCATTTAAATAACTGTCTGGATGTGTTCCAGTCAGGCTTTCGTCCAAACCACAGCACTGAGACTGCTCTTGTAAAGGTCTTTAATGAAATCCACTTAAACACAGACAGTGGCAGAACTTCAGTGTTAGTATTATTAGATCTCAGTGCTGCGTTTGACACTGTTGACCACAGCATATTACTGGACCGGCTGGAAAACTGGGTGGGACTTTCGGAAACAGTTCTAAATTGGTTTGAATCCTACCTAAAGGACAGAAACAACTTTGTTTCTATCGGTAAATACACATCTGAGTTGAGAAATATGACATGTGGGGTTCCTCAGGGCTCCATCTTGGGGCCTCTTCTCTTTAACATCTACATGCTACCACTGGCTCAGATAATGAAGAACAACAAAATAAGTTACCATCGCTATGCGGATGACACACACATTTCCGTAACAATTTCACCAGGAGACTATGCTCCAATTCAAACACTGAGTAAGTGCATTGAACAAATCAATGACTGGATGTGTCAGAACTTTCTCCAACTAAACAAAGATAAAACTGAGGTAATGGTTTTTGGAGCCAAGGCAGAACGTATAAAAGTTAGTGCTGAGCTTCTGTCTGCAATGTTCAAAACAACAGATAAAGCCAGAAATCTAGGTGTAGTCATGGACTCTGACCTGAGTTTCAACAGTCACATTAAAACAGTTACTAAATCAGCCTACTATCACCTAAAGAACATATCTAGGATTAAAAGACTAATGTCACAGCAGGATTTGGAAAAACTTGTCCATGCCTTTATCTTCAGTAGACTCGACTACTGCAATGGTGTCCTTACAGGTCTCACTAAAAAATCTATTAGAAAGCTGCAGCTGATTCAGAATGCCGCTGCTCGAGTCCTCACTGACACTAAGAAAGTGGATCACATCACTCCTGCTCTGAAGTCTTCACACTGGCTTCCTGTGTGTCAAAGAATAGATTTCAAAATACTGCTGCTGGTTTATAAAGCACTGAATGGTTTAGGCCCAAAATACATTTCTGACCTCCTGCTAAATTATGAACCATCCAGATCTCTCAGGTCTTCAGGGACTGGTCAGCTTTCTGTCCCCAGAGTCAGAACTAAACATGGAGAAGCAGCGTTCAGTTATTATGCTCCAAATATCTGGAACAAACTCCCAGAAACCTGCAGGTCCGCTGCAACTCTGACTACTTTCAAATCCAGGCTGAAGACTTTTATTTTTGTCGCTGCTTTTAATTGAACTATTCATATCTTAGACTGCACTGTAACTTTTATCCATGTACTTTTTCATGTTTATTTTATTAGCTTTTCTTTTTTAATGCTTAATGTCTTTCATTTTTTGTAAAGCACTTTGAATTGCCTTGTGTTGAAAAGTGCTATATAAATAAACTTGCCTTGCCTTATCTAAAATTAAGCACTTTGAAAATGCACATATTTTCAAAAGCTATTTTATTTATTTTCTCCTATTTTATTTTTAAATGCAGCCCGAGAGGAAAATTACACATATCCACAGTATTTACTGTATATCTGTATAGTTCAACGTTAATTGACAATAAATATTGTTGTGTTTGAATTTATTTGATTGGCAGTCATGACATGCAGACGTTGATAAAGCTGCAACTACTTCAATATATATCGCACTAATTCAGAAAGCAACTTAGACATTTTGATGTTCCGGACCTTTGCATGGGGAGATTTTATCTAACTGGACCTCGTTGAATTTGAGTTGAATACTTCTGTTATAGGACATTAACGATAAAACAGAATATTGTTGTTCTATTTTTAGACAAATCTCGCGATCGACTGGGAATCTCCCCGCGATCGACCGGGCGATCTACCGGGTGATCGACTCTCTGGATCCAAACGGGCCCTTTCACAGCGTAGGTAGGATATCACCTGCTGAACTAAACACTCTCTCGCTCGGCACACTGCTTCCCTGAACACAAAGGTACTTGGTTGCCATACGAGACAGCATTGGTTGGAGGTTGGATGTGTTGCCGCCTTTCCAAGAAATAAACTTCTTGCAGTAGTTACCATTCAGACTGGCAGTCATATGCAGCCACACTTTAGATGTTCTAAAGTGAGACGTTTGCGGAGTTTCACGGTGAAATTGACATCGTAATTCTGACGGTTTGGGCACGAATTTAAGGATATTACGCCTCACTTTTATAACATTTTTAAAAAAGTATCGAAAACCGGATCTGATTTCTGTACGGTATGCACCCCTAACTGTGACATAGACGGATAACTTAAATTGAGAAATCTGATATGTTTGTTATGTACAGCTATTTGTTTGTAACTGTATGACGTACTTTGAATTTTGAATGAGAAGCAATCCAGACGATCAATCGGACCCTATGTTTATTTCACGCTGCTGCACTTTTCTGTTTTCTACAGATTTATTTATTGTTGCTGTGGTACCCAAGCTTTTGGGACAAGCAACATAAACGGAGCAGAGCTTGTTTCTATTCTGGGAAAGTGAAACCGACATTTGCTAACAGAGAGGTGAAATGGCGCAGCAAGAAAATCGGCTTGACCAAAAGAAAGTCAGCTGTTCGATCTGTCTGGATCCACTGAAGGAACCGGTGACTATTCCATGTGGACACAACTACTGCATGAACTGTATTCATCGCCACTGGGATGGAGAGGATGAGAATCGAATCTACAGCTGCCCAGTGTGTAGACACACCTTTGCACCAAGGCCTGTCCTGGTGAAAAATACCATGCTAGAAGAGTTAGTGGAGGAGCTGAAGAAGACTGGACTCCAAGCTGCTCCTGCTGATCACTGCTATGCTGGAGATGAAGATGTGGCCTGTGATTGCTGTACTGGCAGAAAACTGAAAGCCTTGGAGTCCTGTCTGCAGTGTGTGGCCTCATACTGTGAGAAACACCTCCAGCCTCATTATGAATCACCTGCCTTTAAGAAACACAAGCTGGTGGAGCCCTCCAAGAAGCTCCAGGAGAGCATGTGCTCTCGCCATGAGGAGGTGAAGAAGCTGTTCTGCCGCACTGATCAGCAGTGTATCTGTTATCTCTGCCCTATGGATGACCATAAAGGCCACAAGACAGTTTTGGCTGCAGCGGAAAGGACTGAGAGGCAGAGAGAGCTGGAGGGGAGTCGACAAAACATCCAGCAGGGAATCCAGGACAGAGAGAAGGAGGTGAAGCTGCTTCAGCAGGAGGTGGAGGCCATCAATGGCTCTGCTGATAAAGCAGTGGAGGACAGTGAGAAGATGTTCACTGAGCTGATCCGTCTCATGGACAAACGAAGCTCTGATGTGAAGCAGCAGGTCAGATCCCAGCAGGAAACTGAAGTGAGTCGAGTCCAAGATCTTCAGGAGAAGCTGGAGCAGGAGATCAGGGAGCTGACGAGGAGAGACGCTGAGCTGCAGAAGCTCTCTCACGCAGAGGACCACACCCACTTTCTGCTCAACTACCCCTCTCCGTTACCTCTCAGTGTTTCCAAACACTCATCCAGCATCAAAGTCCGTCCTCTGCGCTACTTTCAGGACGTGACGGCGGCTGTGTCAGAAGTCAGAGATAAACTACAGGACGTGGTGAAGAAGACGTGGACCAACATCTCGCTGATGGTGAGTGAAGTGGACGTGTTACTGTCTCCACCAGACCCAAAGACCAGAGCTGAATTCTTAAAGTATTCACGTGCCATCACTCTGGATCAAAACACTGCAAACACACAGCTGCTGTTAACTGAGGAGGGCCGGAAAGCAACATTCACGAGTCGACGCCAGATATATTCAAGTCACCCAGACAGATTCACGAAATGGCCTCAGGTCCTGAATAAAGAAAGTCTGACTGGTCGTTGTTACTGGGAAGTGGAGTTGAGAGGGTGGGGAGTTTTTGTAGCAGTTGCATACAAGAACATCAGCAGAGCAGGGGGTTGGGAGGAATGTTTATTTGGAGTCAATGATAAATCTTGGACGTTATATTCTGACATTAACAGTTATACCTTTTGGTACAACAACATCAAAACTCCCGTCTCAGGTCCTCGGTCCTCCAGAGTTGGAGTGTATCTGGATCACGATGCAGGTGTTCTGTCCTTCTACAGGGTCTCTGAAACCATGACTCTCCTCCACAGAGTGCAGACCACTTTCACTCAGCTTCTCCATGCTGGACTTCGGTTTGATTTAGTATCTTCTGGTGGCACTGCTGAGTTCTGCAACCTCAAGTTGACAGAAGTAGTTTAAGTCCAGCTCAGTCGGCATAAAAACAGTTGGCCTTGATCATTTCATTAAGAACTTATGGTCTTTTTATCACTCATCAAAGATAGCAGAAAACATGCATTATGTACTATGCAGGCGACTCTGACAGAGGATTACTCACAAAGTACACTGTAAAAGTACTTCCTTTTATTTCTGGTAGCAGTCAACTAGTACCGAGTCCAACAGTGTCAGTTTTATTAAGAACTTGTAGTAAAAAATATTTGTATCACTCGTTGAATATAGCAGGAAAGAAAATGAAGAGCAGATTGACCGAGTGCAGAATCGCTGTATAGTTTAAATCTCCTTACAATGTTGTCCATTTTACCCACACGCTTATTATTATATTTACAGCCTTAATAACATTCATCTTCCGGGCTCAATATGTGTCTTGGCTGTTTTCGCTGTGATCGCTAAATTCACCTTGTTTATTATCACTATAACACTGACCCAGATCGCTGGATCGCTAGAGACACCTGCCATCGGACTGGCAAGGGCTGTTCCATGCTCTGCTCAACCTCCCGCCTTCCCAATGGACTCAGTAGCGCCCCCTGCTTCCCTGGAGCATGTGTGAGTGTGTTTAGCTCCATACAAAACTTCCTGAAACTCAACAGCTCCAAGTCCGGCCATTGACATGACATGACATTACCCTCTCCTCAATAGTCACCGACCTGGGTGTGAACATGGACGCCCATCTGACCTTTGAGGCTCACATTAAACACAGCGGTGCAAGAACTCCTTTTATCACCTCAGGAACATCGCCAAACTCCGCCCCACGCTCACTCTGTCTGACGCCGAAAAGCTAGTCCACGCCTTTGTCTCCACTTCTGCAATGCACTGCTCACTTTTACTGTCACAGAGTATTCCTACACTCTGGTACTGCTACTTGTACTCAAGTACGAGATCTGAGTACTTATACTTTTACTCAAGTACAAGATCTGAGTACTTCTCCCATCTTTGTTTGTATGTTAACCCTTTAAAAAAAAAAATCTTTAAAGCACTGAAAAACATTTAAGAATGTATTTAATCTACGTTGAATTTGTTTCATTACTGTATTCGTTTCTGTGTTTCTTATTGTTTCCGAACGTTTCGTCTATTTGAAAGAAGTTGTATGAGGCGCTTTCACACCGGAGTACTTTTCCAAGTATAGTTCCGATATAGTTCAGAAAATTTGCATTCACACCAAAAAAATCTGGAACTCGAACTTAGTTCATGAGAACCTGTTCACACTCTTTTCCGTCCCTGCTAGAGAGCAGGTACTTTCGTGGGAGAAAAAGGTTCCTGTGTCTGATTGGCTGGGCGGATTGCAAACCACGCCCCGTAAAACTCCCAAAATGTTTTGTGAAGCCGCCATTTTATTTTCCTCGCATTAGCATTATTAGCATTAGCCCAGCGCACAAACGCAGAGAGACTAACTTATGGCAACACAAAAGAAAACATGGGAGCGGTGGAGATGAGGAGGTGTCGGCGTTTCTGACGATTTACTCGGAAGGCTTCAGTAGAAGCTGCTGGGACTTCCGGGCGGGGACTTTGGGCGGCAGTATACGCCGTGAAGTGGTTTGCGGCCTGCCAGTAAACCCAAAGCAGAAGAAGAAGAAGTGACGTCAGCGGCTTCATTTGCCTAATCCTCCATCAGGGACTTATTCCGGTGTGAACGCGATCTGTACTTAGTTCATGAGAACTAAAGAGTTCTCATGAACTAAGTACGGCAAAGTACTTGGTGTGAAAGCGCCTATCGACAGTTTGTATGTGACAGTTTTGATTAAAGTTTTTTTGTATTTATTCTACGTTGAATTTTATTTCTGTGGTCTTTTTATATTTTGTATTGTTTTTGCACCATTTGATCTATATTTGAGTGTTTTTTTGTAAGTTGACCGTTTTAAATAAAGGTTTTTAAAGAAGTGCATGGCAGCAATTTGAAATTCATTTTTGTTTAACTTTGGATTTGTTTTATGTCTGTCATCTTTTCTCATCAAGTTGTTTAAATTGCTCAAAAGCAGTGGAAACGGTATTTATTTTAAGGATATGTATTACTTCTGTCGTATGTTTTTATTTGTATCCTTAATGCTTCATATAAACATAAAGAATTTTTTTAAAAGCGCAACAAATCTATCGAGAGGCGAAGTCCCTCCATTTCCGGGGGACCTCCATGGGACCTTATTTCAGAAAAAGTATTGAAGTCAATGGCGAGGGAAAGATTATCTTTCGATCCCGTTCGAATCCACGAATTACACATATGATGTTTGTCAATTTAAAAGATAATTTTGCAATACAAAAAATTAAAATTTGTTGTGAAAATGTGAAATAACACTGCACACCGCTCAATGAACTACATCTCCCATCTCGCACCACACACCAAGACGGCCGTCACGTTGAAACATTTCACTTCTTTCTTTCAGAATGAGGTGGAAAGTATTAAAAGAGGTGAAAATCACTACCAGTCTGGTCGCGTTGAGAGCTGTACATACACACAAGGGGAGTTAGACGGTTCCGTGAGAGCCAGCATGCGGGACCGGGATTCTGGGATTTGTAGTCTTTCCAGTTGTGTATTTTCTTTGTCTTATATTTCAACAGTTTTATGACAAACTGTGACTTTTTTGACATGGAAATAGATTTTAAGAGTGACAAACATCATATGTGTAATTCGTGGCACAATTCAAACGGGATCGAGAGATAATCTTTCTCTCCCCATTGACTTCAATACATAATTTTTCCCAAATAAGGTCCCATGGGGCGGAAGTAGATGGGCGGGACTTCGCCGAGTGGCGAAGTCGCTTCCCTTCCGGTGGACCTGTCAGTTTTACGTCGCCACTTCCATTCACATTTTTCATCATTGTTCCACAATGTTTATCATCATGAAATTAATATCTATATATTTTATACTATACTTGCACTGCTTACCGTTTGCATACTTTATATATCTTAGCATATTCATACACACTGTTCATACTGCTCACAGGCTGATATCTAGTGTATTCATACCCCACTGTTTATTCATCATTCAATTCATTCTATATGTTATTCTGTAGATTGTGAACATTACTTTCCACTTCACTGCTTTTTGCACCTGGTTAGAAGCTAAACTGCATTTCGTTGTCTCAGTACCTGCAATCTGTGCAATAACAATAAAGTTGAATCTAATCTTGAGCAGGAACAAATGTATTTACTTAGTATATCTGACATTAACGATTAAACACATGTGTGCATTCTTTATGAAACCGAGTCAAGCCGACTCCGAGAGGAGAGACACCTCTGGAGATCAGAAGAGAGAAACTTGCTCTGTCATACTGGGTCAGGCTACAAGGAAGTGGAGAGGAACATATCACCAACAGAATACTACAGGATTGCTGGGAATATGCAAAGTTCCAGGGGCGTGGGTTTGGCTGGACGAGTGAGGAGAGAACGAGGGCATGTGGAGTGGAGACCATCACGTTTGCCAAAGCAAGCCCATTTAGCCGTGTTCCCATGGCTTTCCCCAGAAG
The DNA here is from genome assembly GCF_902827115.2 of Pseudochaenichthys georgianus. Lineage (NCBI taxonomy): Eukaryota > Metazoa > Chordata > Actinopteri > Perciformes > Channichthyidae > Pseudochaenichthys > Pseudochaenichthys georgianus. Next base: position 3,456,552 of record NC_047512.1, on the reverse strand, counting down.
CTAATATAGATGTGAGTATCATAGAAAGGAAAAAATAGGTGGGAATTAAAACGAGTATGTACCCGAACGAAAAAATTACAATTACCTCAACATGTATACAGATTGATATAAGAAGCAAGAATGCGTGGGGATAGGCGTGTATACCAGACTTCAAAATATCAATTTCAAAACGAGTGTCACATAATCATCAGTTTATACAGCAGAAATACTAGCAGCAATTATTGGGCTACAATAGGTTGAAGAGGTCAGGCCTGATAGGGTGGTGATCTGCACAGACTCACTATCTGAGCATAGATGTGGAAATATGGCAGAGAAGGTGGGAGGAAAGGGAGGAGATACCACAAGTTACCGAAATCATAATAAAGGTCTATACCGAAAGGAACAGACGGGAGGAGATCATCATCACTAGACTCAGACTGGATCATACAGGATTAAACCACACAATGTTTATAATGGTAAAAAGCGAAGTTGAAGAATGCAGGGGGTGTGGAGTGAAAGAAAATGTGGAACACATCATATTACACTGCAGCATGTACACAACAGAGACAGGGTCCGAGAGGCAGGAAGGGAGTGGAGCCTGATGGGGATGGGAACAGAAGGTGAGGGGGTGAGAGCTATAGAGAGGCGAAGTCCCTCCCTTTCCAGGAGGCTCCATGGGACCCCGGAAGCGTAAAATTATACATTGAAGTCAATGGAGAGAGAAAGGTTATCTTTTGATCCCGTTTGAATTGTGCCACGAATGACACATATGATGTTTGTCAATTTAAAAGAATATTTTGCAAGTCAAAAAAATAAAAATGTGTCGTAAAACTGTGAAGTTACACATTTTTTTGTGTGAAACCGCTGAGTGAACTACAGGTCTCTCGTCTCGCACAATACGCGTCACCATCACAAAGACGGCCGTCACGTTAGCAAATGTCACCTGTTTCTTTCAGAATGAGAATAAAAGTATAAAACGAGGTGACTACAAGTCTGGACACGTTGAGAGCTGTACATACACGAAAGGGGAGTTAGTCGGTTCTGTAAGAGCAGCGGGACCGGCTTTACAAGATGTTGGTGAGTAATATGAGTGCAATGTGTAACGTTAATGTCAGCTAGCTAACATTAGCTAACAAGGTACACTAACGTGTTTTGTTTCAGTAACTAGTGTTCTCCTTTAGAACTTCGTGGTCTCTGTGTGTGCTGTGGATAACATTAGTGTTCACAAGAACAAGGTACACTCCCGTGTTTTGTTTTAGTTGCTCTTCAGATTGAAGCGGACAGTTTTATATCGACTATACTGTATGTGTGATCTCCTTTTACATCTCGTTGTGTCATTTGAGTTTATTTGCTGTGTGTAGATTCAAGGGTTTTGGTTATCTTGTCAATGTGTTTGGTTATCCAGGCACAGCTGTGCGTGACTCCCTCGGGTACACTGGTATGTGTTTTCCTAATGTAGAGAGCATTGATTAATTAATTAATTACACACTGAGTCTAGATCCTGACCAAGTCCTTTTTTATTGTTGATCAAATGTTTTTCAAAAATATATTCATACACATTTAGAAAAATACAATGTACAATCACAACCAGAACAACACACATTACAAAAAATACAGAAAAAACAAACAATAACAACAATCAGACAAGAGGACAAAACTATGGAAAAATAACCCCTCCCACCCCCAGATCCGGACCATCCTTGTATTATTGCTCATTCAATCTATTATAGCATGCTAACAAACATGGTACTTACTTTATTTGTACAGATCTGCATGGGAGACGATGGCGCGATGCAGAGCGCTGTCTGTGATTGTGCACGGGGGATGTACAAATGCAGCCACGCTGCAGCATTGGCAATATGTGCCATGTGGCAGATCAGCTCCACAGATGTTGAGTGCCAGTGGAGGAAGCCTGGCACTTCCAAAGTAGTCCAGCCGGTGTCTCAACTTTACCAACAGTGAGAGGAGACCTACAACCCACTGGCCAGAGACATCGCCACTCAGGATGTAGACTGGTTCAGGTCTGCACTGAGGGGCGCACAGTGTGGCATGGCATGGCTTTTGTCACCTGAGCCAGAGCCGCGGCCTCAACATCAGGCCATTGTCACCGTGCCGGAGCTGGTGAAGGGGTATGGGGGTCGGGGGCTTGAGGCAATGCTTGCCTCAATGCGACTGAGCAGAGACCAGCAAGCTGCCATCCAGACAGTGAAGTGTCCATCATCATTATACATGATGGTGTATATAGGATATATATATATATATATATATATATTTGTATACATATCTGTAAATTGTATAATTTTATTTAATTTAAAAGTCTTTTTGATCTCTCTGTCTATAAACACAAACTGAGTAAGATTGACAATAAAGTTGACTTTGAAAAATATATATATTCTTTATGAAAATAGTTGACTGTTGGAGAAATTAATTGATTTGATTTTCATTATTAAAAAGGTACAATCAATTTGTTTAGGGTTGACTAAAATAATGATAAACATTTCATCTGGATAATTTACTGACAGAATAAGAAACTCAATAATGCTCTATACTCACCTGTTCCTTTTTATAAAGTGAAACAGTTGAAACGATAGATTTTAGTAAACTTAAAAACAACCTTCTCCAAAAGCTATCAAAGAATATACCGAATACTTATTTTCGAACGTTATTACATATTTTTATATAAATAGTTTGAGTGATCCATAATTGACAGAAGCTTGTGTTTACACTGACCTGTCACTCATATATTAATGTCTTTGTAACTTCAGTAAACCACTACCTCACTCATTTCTTTCATTCATCACGGTTCAGTAAACTAAGTGACACATGAACCGGTTGAATCATTATAATAACGTAGGATTGCAACTCTTTGAAACTGTAGGTGGCTCTTAAAAGAGCCGTTGTGTTTGGGTGTGCTGGTCTCAGGTCAGTCTAAGCCCTCTCTCGCGGATGCAGCTGGATGTCCTTGGGCATGATGGCGACCCTCTTTGCTTGGTTCATCTTACTGGGGGGCAGCTACATGGATGTCGGTGCAGTCCACAGTCATTGTGCAGATGAAGGCAGAATGGATTTATTATTGACTCCGAATGAAGCACAACTTCATGTCATACAATACATTGACTTTATTTGTAATTGTGTAAAAAAATAAAGCATTGATTAGCAAGCAGGACCTGCAGGAACAGAGCATGGTGATGGATGGAGCTGGGAAGAGAGAAGAATAAAGAAAACAGATCAACTTTATTATCGGATATTAAAAATTCAATTTCAAAACAAGTTGCCGCTCCTCCAGTTTTCTAGTGTGTAAAGATGATTTCACTTGACCTATGCACAATATCACACTCAATACATGTGTGTCTCTGGGGGGTGCATTGTGCCTTTGATGTATATAAATAATATACCATAACCAAATACTATTACGTACAGTGGAAGTCAGGTTGCCAGAGCAGGTCAGTCCAGTGTGCATGTTCCTCAGGGTCTCAGCAGTTACAGGTGAGGGAAAGGAAATAAAAGAGAAAAAGGTCAGTAACAACGCTTTAAAGTAACAAGACTTTGAATAATTATCTCTTCTAATACTTTTCTCTCAGTAATCACTCAACTACTGTCTTTCCAACAAACAGATTGACTCACCCTTACTGTCATCACAATGAAACACGTCCAGAAGAATGTCATGCAAAGCTATCAGTACTTGAGATTATATTGGCCCCAAAAAGAACCTTGAAAAGGACGTGTGTGTGTGTGTGTGTGTGTGTGTGTGTGTGTGTGTGTGTGTGTGTGTGTGTGTGTGTGTGTGTGTGTCAGGGTGTCTGGGAAAGTGTATGTAAGAAGGTTTATATATATAGGATTACTTTAAAACAGTCCCAAATAATACATGTTCACTTCAATACAGTTCAAGATAATACCTGTTTACTTTAATACAGTTTAGAACAATATCTGTTTGCTTGAGTTTACTTCATGTAATAAAATAATAATTTCATGGTAAGGCTACCATTACTAAAGTAATGTAATGCTAACTAACGTGCTCGCTACTCGTCGCTACTAGCTAGGTAGCTAACTTGACTGTGTTCCATGCACAACATGTGCATTACCTGATATGTCTGATCCAGCGACTCCTGGTCCTTTCATCAGACGGGAAGCGATAGAACGAGCAAGTGGTATGATCACTTGTGTGATTACAACCTGGTACAAAGCACACAGGCATCTTGTAAAAGTGAATTTATTTTTAGCAATCTCTTATTTATTGGAGGGAATAAATCAGTTATGAGATCTTCTTCTTCTTCGCTTTAATTACGAGTCACAACCACTTGGAGCATTATCGCCTGTGACATCACTTACGCGAGCCAGAATGGGATTTGGGATTTGTAGTCTTTGTAGTCGCGTATTTTTCATAATCTTATATTTCAACAGTTTTACGACAAAATGTGACTTTTTTGACATGGAACTTATAGTTTAAGATTGACAAACATCATATGTGTAGTTCGTGGCACAATTCAAACGGGATCAAAAGATACGTGTTCTCTCTCCATTGAATTCAATGTACATTTTTCGCTTCCGGGGTCCCATGGGCCGGAAGTAGATGGGCGTGACTTCGCCTCTCTATACCAGGAAGGCCATTCTTAAGTATTTGAGTGAAACAGGATTGATTGGAAGAACTTAAAACAACGTAAATACAGTGGTATAATTCCACAAGTGGTGATAGGATGATATGGGGATACACACTCTTGTACAGTAGGTGGCGGTATGCACCGTTGAGGTCACTGTGGTCCGGACCCAGAGATGGAGTACTCGAGTCCTGGACTCGGACTCGAGTCGGACTTGAGTGCCGATTTTTGGGACTCGTGACTCGACTCGGACTCGCGCACTGATTGACGCGACTGGGACTTGGACTCGTGAATTCTCGCACAGGATGACTTGGACTCGCACTCGGACTCGTTGAATTCCCCCCCACGATGACTCGGACTCGACTCGTACATTGACGCTCCGACTTGGACTCGGACTCGAGCACATTTCTCTGGAGTCTGATTGTCCTCTATCCTGTATGGCGAGTTCACGTACTGGGCCCCTATTCCAGTCTTGAGATGTCTACAGACACACCCGCATCGTGCTGTATGCTTTCACACATTCTGCTTCCACATTGGAAAAGAGCAAAATGCTCGTTATGTGGAAACAATATAGAAGAGAAGGCTCCGTAACACATTACTCTAAGGATCGAGTTCAGACATACAGGCTGTCTTGAACACTATCATCAGAGTAACTGATCTAATCAATAAATAAAGATTCAGCCGATAACACGAAAGCACATACATGCAGAATGACGTCATTTTGCATGCTAAGTAGCCATGTGCTTTCTGGGGATAAATCTTTATGGTAAACTGATTTAACCCGTAAAAGTTCCTTCAAAATAAGAGTCCCGATCTTATTACTATCAAAATAAAAGTGCAAAACGAAAACTTTACCATAGGAAAATATTGGCATACAAAATAATCACTTCTCTAAAGGTAACTCATTTAAATATAGTTTATTTATATATAATAATAATATTAATATTAGAAATAAGCTTTATATTTGTATAGCACCTATTACAAGAATTGTAGCCAAACTGGCTTCACAGCAGTTCAATAGACAGGATAACAGCAATGTAGAGGAGCAGCTACATTTCAAAACATATATCCACGAAGATTAATACATGAAGACTTGTGACTCGGACTTGACTTGGACTCTTCTTAAGTGACTCGGAATTGGACTCGGACTCGAACACAGGTAATGATGACTCGGACTCGACTTGGACACTCCTTGGGTAACTCGGACTTGGACTCGGACTCGACTACGACTCTCCCTTGGTGACTCGGACTTGGACTCGGACTCGAAGAGTGGTGACTCGAGGGTGACTTGGACTCGTGAATTGGTGACTTGACTACAACACTGTCCGGACCTCGGTAATTTTTTTCCAGCTGTGTATAACAAAACTTGTGAAATAATTGTTCTTTGTAGTACTTCCATTTACTGACGATGGGGGCCTTCCATAACCTCGATTAAAGGAAACAGAAGAAGACGACATCAACAAACCACCGCAGCCCGGACTTGTATCGGAGCAGCGGAGGAGTGATGAGGTATCTAGAGATCTGAGTCCAGCGGCTGCTTGTGTTTCCGTTCATCAGGACATCATATGAGCAGCAGATCCTGTGTGAACGCTCTACGTTAGTCAGTGGACGTCCGACAACATGCACACTAACTTATATTGCAGCTATTGGCTATACTTTGGTTTAAACTGCGTGAATAAACTAGCTAGAGAGCTACAGTTAATTACATCCATCCAATGTCAGAAGGATTACCTTTTAACAAACGTTGTAATGATTTTCTTTCATTTCAATTTGAGTAAAACATTGAAGATATAACATTGTATTGTTTTCTTTTTACACTGACTCAGATACAATGAAAAGACTGCGTCAGTCGAAGCTCAGCTTTGGTAAGAGAGAGACAGTCTATCAGTCAATCTATATAACAATAGTCTTCATTTACAATATAGGCATCATTTTAAAACAGCATACATCTATTGCAGTTATGATGTCATAATAACATACAATTGTATAAAACACAATTTGCTTACATCTTTGTTCTCTTTTGAGAATCAAACAAAACAGATTTAAATAAACAAAATAATACAAACAAGTAAGTAAGTAAGTAAAACTTTATTTGTATAGCACCCTTCTCAACACGGATGTACAAAGTGCTTTACAGTATACAGTATAATAATAATAGATTTAATTTGTTAGCGCTTTTACAGGTGCTCAAAGACGCTTTACAGATATAGTGAAGATAAAAGAAAAGAAAGGAACAACAAATAAATATATAGTTAAAGTCAAATACAAAAAACAGTATAGTACACAGGACACAATTCAAAGTACAACTATAACATGTAGAATAAAAGGCATAAAACAGCAGCAGGTAATACATAGGATAAAATAAAAGATAAAAGACAGCTACTAACTCACCTCCTCCTCCGACCCAAAGGCCTGTCGGAAAAGGTGGGTCTTTAACTGCCGCTTAAACATTTCTATTGAGGCAGAGGTTTTTATTATCTGGGGGAGTTTGTTCCAAACAAACAAGTGAAATGAACTAAATGGCTGAATTGCTTTTAATTCACTGGCAGGAGCAACAAGTGAGGAGGAGCAACAAGTGAGCAACGAGGGAGAGATTGAACAAAGAGAGTAGAGGACAGAGAGAGTATAGAACAGGAAGAAGACAGAGAGACTAAAGAAGATGGAAGAGAGGCTGCAGGTTAAAGGAGAGAGACATGGAAAATGAATGTTGACAATGTTTTGTGATCATTTTAGCCTCTTCTGCATGTCCAGATCATTCATAGTAACAATCAACTGATTCTTATGTATTACACATTCAAAAATAATTGATGCTGCAGCCCGCTGACATGGTTTGAAATCAATATATTATCCAATGTGTGACCCCCCACAGGACTTAAAAAGCACCTAACTAGATCATGAAAATCACCAAAATCTCGGGGGGTGTATAGCCCTACCCCTAAACCAGTGGCGAGCCGTGACTTTTATACCTAGACCCTCTGACCTGAAGGTATGCACCTTAAAGTTGTTTGCAATCCGCCAAACACCGAGAGAAGACGAAGAAGCCGATTCCGAGCTGTGAGCTTCCCATTGTTTTCTCAGCCGTTTTGAATAACGTTTTTAATAAAGTATTTTAAAGTGCTCAACTGCAGTTTAAACTGTATTTAGTCTACGTTAAACTTAAATGTCGTTTTATTTTCTCAACGCAGTTTCCTCATGTGAATGATTCTGAAGTTTTATTGATACTTTGTACGTTGACAGTTTTAAACAAAGTTTTTTTTGTTTTTAAGAACTCGGTAGCCGTTTAAAGATGGCGGCGGTGAAGTTGTTGACAGTTGTACTTCTGAACTTTTTCTTCACGTTTGTCTCGTCTTTGTACTTTCACATGGGGGACACCGAGAGGAAATGCTTCATGGAGAAGATTCCGGACGAGACGATGCTCATGGGTGAGTTTAACCCGGGATAACGAAAGTTTAACCCGGGATAACGAGAGTTTCACGCGTGACAACGATACGTTAGCTCGCAGGCTAACAGCTGATCAACAAACTATGAGGAAGTTCTTTAGAGGGACAAAGGCACCGCAATACACAGCATAAACTCATCGACTTTAAACAGAGGGGGAAGAAGTACTCGGATCTAGTACTTGAGTAAAAGTAGAAGTACTCAGATCTAGTACTTGAGTAAAAGTAGAAGTACTCAGATCTTGTATTTGAGTAAAAGCAGAAGTGCTCAGATCTTGTACTTTAGTAAAAGTAGAAGTACTCAGATCTTGTACTTTAGTAAAAATAGAAGTACTCAGATCTTGTACTTGAGTAAAAGTAGAAGTAGTCAGATCTTGTACTTTAGTAAAAATAGAAGTACTCGGATCTTGTACTTGAGTAAAAGTAGAAGTACTCAGATCTTGTACTTTAGTAAAAGTAGAAGTACTCAGATCTTGTACTTCAGTAAAAGTAGAAGTACTCAGATCTAGTTCTTGAGTAAAAGTAGAAGTACTCAGATCTTGTACTTGAGTAAAAGTACAAGTACTCAGATCTTGTATTTGAGTAAAAGTACAAGTACTCAGACCTTGTACTTGAGTAAAAGTAGAAGTACTCAGATCGTGTACTTTAGTAAAAGTAGAAGTACTCAGATCTTGTACTTCAGTAAAAGTAGAAGTACTCAGATCTAGTTCTTGAGTAAAAGTACAAGTACTCAGACCTTGTACTTGAGTAAAAATAGAAGTACTCAGATCTTGTACTTGAGTAAAAGTACAAGTACTCAGATATTGTACTTGAGTAAAAGTAGAAGTACTCAGATCTTGTACTTGAGTAAAAGTAGAAGTACTCAGACCTTGTACTTGAGTACAAGTAGAAGTACTCAGATCTTGTTCTTGAGTAAAAGTAGAAGTACCAGAGTGCAGGAATACTCTGTTTCAGTAAAAGTCCTGCATTCAAAATGTTCCTCAAGTGAAAGTAGAAAAGTATTCTCATCAGAATATAGTGAAAGACAGTGAAAGTAGTCGTTGTGCAGATTGGTCCATTTCAGAATAATATATATGATGTGTTTTATAATGATTGATCATGAAAGTGTTCTCAAAGCTGGTGAAGGTGCAGCTAGTCTGAAGTACTTTGTAGACTGCAGGGTAGCTGGTGAAGGTGCAGCTAGTCTGAAGTACTTTGTAGACTGCAGGGTAGCTGGTGAAGGTGCAGCTAGTCTGAAGTACTTTGTAGACTGCAGGGTAGCTGGTGGATTTACTCCAGGTGGAACTAAAGTCTGATTCAACACTTGATTATATTTCACATCATTCATCCACATCTGTGAAGTAACTAAAGAGATTAAATACATGTAGTGGAGGAAAAGTACACCATTGACCTCTGAACTGTAGTGGAGTAGAAGTACAAAGTAGCATAACATGGAAATACTCAAGTAGAGTACAAGTGCATCAAAATTGCACTTCAGTACTTGAGTAAATGTACTTAGTTACTTTACACCACTGACTATAAATAAAAGTTACCATCAAATACTCATACATATGGTATAATGCTATTAACACTAGATTCAAAGGCTTTATTTGCATATGCACAGTAGCTACAGTGTAGATATGCCAATAAAAAACTTAAATCTCAAGCTGCTCCAACAATTCAGCCTTAATATGAGACATCGAATAAATATTAAAATAGAATAGTGCAGCTTTTGTTGTGAGACCAATGAAGTAAATGATATACAATTTCAGAGAATAATAATAAAATAAGCTAAATGTTGCAGGGCTTGTTGTAAGTGACCAAGTAAAAGCAGGACTCTATAAACATATATACACTATATACGCATACACATAGCTAAGTTAGCTCACAGCTGAACAAACTATGAGGAAGTTCCTTTTAAGTCCAAATGTGATAAACAGGATTAAAGTAACTCATCATCTCTGATTAAAAGTCAGATAAATGTACTGAGCCTATTTTGTCACTATTTTCCAAGGGAAGTTACATTCAGAAATGTTGGTGGTTTTGCAAAATCACTTTATTTAATGGTGAACTTATTGTGGGGGGAAATACATAAACCAAAGAAGCTTTAAAGCTGGGGTGGGTACGTTTGAGAAGCCGGCTCGAGATACACTTGTTGTTATATTCCATGGAATGCTCTCAACGTCCCGATAGCAATGAATATCTGAAGTGCTTTGACAACAAATCCATAAAGAAATATCATCAGTGGAAGCCGTGGCGCTGTAAAAAGCACGACCAATCATCTGAGCCGGCTAAAGTAACTGGATGGCCTACCTGCCTGTCAGCCTTCCATCGCAATAGAGTCTGTCTGCAGACCGCAGCAAGGAGGCGTTTCCTATAGGGGCGTTTCCTATAGGGGCGTTTCCTATAGGGGCGTTTCCTAACTTTTTTTATCCAAGTCATTGTTCTAGTGATGGGAATTCCGGCTCTTCTTGCTGGGCCGGATCATTTGGCTCACCAAGAAGAGCCGGCTCTTTCGGCTCCCAAAGGGCTCTTCAGTTTACCACATATTATACCTTTTTAATTAAATCAAATGTAGCGCTGTTTTGACTAATGATTTATATGTGTACACATATATCACTTAAATTATTCAAGACATCCTTTGTACTAAAGTATTCAAAAGTAAAAATTACATGTTTAATATAAATTATTTGCTGTGGCCAATTGTTTTCATTGCATTTACCGACCCTTAACTCTCTGATACCACCCAATTCATGCATTGACTTGCTTGTAGAACCACGCTACACAAAACAGATGGCAACACCTATAAAAACTATTTAAAAAAAGGGGCTACTGTATCAACCTATATAAAGTATATACATATAGTTTTTCTCCCTGCAGGAGAGGGGAGCGTGCTTTGAGATCAACTGCTAGGCTGCAGCGGGGGGAGGAGAGGGGGACAAAAAGTAGGAAGAGAAGTAATGGGTCAGAAACCCTCCTTTTTACGCAGCGGTCCAGACATAGACATCATAGCTACGGCGACATAGTTGCCAGTTACTTTTGGCATTAGGGCAGGGATATCTTTCAAGGTTTGACATAATGAATTGTGCTACTTTTAAAGCAAGCAACGATGTTTTCAAATCTGTAATCAAAAAGCTCCTCAAAAACACTATCTAAGCAGTTCCTGCCGTTGTTACGTTAGTTCAAACAGTAACAACGGACTACTTTTCTTAGCGGATGCATGTCAATTTAAATCAATACAAAAAACTATTTTTTAAATCAATAAAATCTTTTTCTAAATCCATAAAAGCATTTCAATTATCATGAGGAGTCATGTCGTTACTTTGTTGAGAATGTGGCCATGTGTAATAAGCGGGATAATGTCCACATTGCACATTGCATAATGTGCCTTCATGCCGATCTAGATCCCTCCGCAAAAACAAAACAAAAAACGTCTCGTTCGCGGGCGAGAGCCGGCTCCCGTCGTTCACTATAGGAAACGCCCCTATAGGAAATGCCCTATAGGAAATGCCCTATAGGAAACGCCCCTATAGGAAACGCCTCTATAGGGGCGTTTCCTATAGGGCATAGGAAATGCCCTATAGGAAACGCCCCTATAGGAAACGCCCTATAGGAAACGCCCCTATAGGAAACGCCCTATAGGAAACGCCCCTATAGGAAACGCCCTATAGGAAACGCCCTATAGGAAACGCCCCTATAGGAAACGCCCCTATAGGAAACGCCTCTATAGGAAATGCCCTATAGGAAACGCCTCTATAGGAAATGCCCTATAGGAAACGCCCCTATAGGAAACGCCCCTATAGGAAACGCCTCTATAGGAAATGCCCTATAGGAAACGCCCTATAGGAAACGCCCCTATAGGAAACGCCTCTATAGGAAATGCCCTATAGGAAATGCCCTATAGGAAACGCCTCTATAGGAAATGCCCTATAGGAAACGCCTCTATAGGAAATGCCCTATAGGAAACGCCCCTATAGGAAACGCCCCTATAGGAAACGCCTCTATAGGAAATGCCCTATAGGAAACGCCTCTATAGGAAATGCCCTATAGGAAACGCCCCTATAGGAAATGCCCTATAGGAAACGCCTCTATAGGAAATGCCCTATAGGAAACGCCCTATAGGAAACGCCCCTATAGGAAACGCCTCTATAGGAAATGCCCTATAGGAAACGCCTCTATAGGAAATGCCCTATAGGAAACGCCCCTATAGGAAACGCCCTATAGGAAACGCCTCTATAGGAAATGCCCTATAGGAAACGCCCCTATAGGAAACGCCCTATAGGAAACGCCCCTATAGGAAACGCCCCTATAGGAAACGCCTCCTTGCTGCGGTCTGAGCACTATTGGGGCACAGACCTCGTGCCCTCATTGGTCATGTGCGCGTTTGTGTGTGTTGGGGGAGGGGCTCTGTGAGGAAGCGGCAGATTTGTTCCGGTTGTGTATTTTCTAATTCTAGCGATCTCGAGCCGGTTTCTCAAAATTACCTACCCCACCTTTAATGGGTTGAAAGTATTTGTTACGATCTGCATCTGACATGAGAAATACTTCCTGAGCTAAGTTTTCATTGTATTCCTGCTAATGGAAAGTATACTCGTGTTACGCCCCGGATACAAGGGGAGAATTATGTCAAAGTTAGGTTTCACTGGCCGGTACTTTACTCGAGTCAGTTAACACATGCAACACCTTTCAATAGCACACAAAGCCTCTCGTAATGCACACCCTTGTCTATTAACACTGTAATTCAATCACGAGACTCCTTCATTTCCACGATATCATTGACAACACACAGTATTCAGCAGCCCGAGTTTGACCGAGGTTCTCTTTGTGTTTCGTCTCTCTGCAGGAAACTATCGGACCCGGCTGTTTGACGGACAGAGAGACGAGTACCTGCCGGTCTCTCAGAACATCACCTTATCAGTCCAGGTCAAAGATCCTAATGACAAGGTGAGTCCTGGTTTGGTTCCGATTAAATAAAAACACATGTTTAACTTGTCTTCCACGCTCGGATGGAGGGTTTTTACACCTGAAAAACCTAAGTTACAAAACAGTGTCCAGGCGTTTTTCACAAATTACTTTTACCTCTATCTCCTAGGGTCAGAGTTCATGTGGCTAGGGATTACTTTGACCGATACGCGCCGGCCCGTGCCTTGGACTTCTACACAACGGCTCGGGTCTTGATAGATTGAGTGGGGAAGTTCAGGAGATATTTCCTCCTGTAGAGGAGTAGAAGTACAGAGTAGCAAAACATTGAAATACTTAAAGGTGGGGTAGGTACTTTTGGAGAAACCAGCTCGAGTGCGCTAGAATTTGAAAATACACAACCGGAACAAATCTGCCACTTCCTCACAGAGCCCCTCCTCCAACACACACGAACGCGCTCATGCCCAATGAGGGCACGAGATCAGTCTGTGCCCAGATGGAAGGCTGACAGGCAGGTAGGCCGTCCAGTTACTTTAGCCGGCTCAGATGATTGGTCGTGCTTTTTACAGCGCCACGGCTTCCACTGATGACATTTTTTATGTATTTATTGTCAAAGCACTTCAGATATTCATTGCTATCGGGATGTTCAGAGCATTCCATGGAATATAACAAGTGTTTCTGAAATAAATTAAATACCCCACCTTTAAGTAAAGTACAAGTATCTCAAAATTGTACCCAAGTAGTACTTGAGTTTATGAACTTGGTAACTTTACACCAGTGGCTCTACAGATAGAAAGACTTACGGCCCGTCTACACTACAGGCATCGAAAAATGCTTTCACCGCTTCGCCCATTCATTTGAATTGGGTGACGTAGAAGATTTTTAAACTTCGCCGAACTGCATTGTGGGGAGCATGGCATGGCTTTGCAAGCATCACGAGCATCTATCGGCATCAAAAGTTAAACAATGTTCAACTTTTGAGGCTCGATGCTTGGCATCAGCCAATCATGCGTATGCAAATCTGCCAGTACAAGCGCTAGCCAATCAAACCGCGTGTATGCTGGGAGAGACTACGCAGCAGGTCATTTCCTCATATTCAAAAAATGGAGGGAAAATTCATTATAGCGGTAGGGAATCACCCGGTGCTGAATGATCAGTCTCTGTTCACCTACCGGGATACAAACCGGAGGAACCAGGCATGGAGGGAGGTGGCAGAGACAGTGGGTGGAACTGGTAGGGTTTCGCCTGTTTGCGGATTTTATATCCAGTTTACTTCGTTTTAACATTGCTATTGCTTTGTATGCCGGGGGCGGGAGATTCCTGATTGGTTGTTGGTCGCCTTGGGCGTGAGAAATCGCCAAGCCTCAGACACGCCCAGCTTCAAGATTTTTTGATGCCTGTAGTGTAGACGGGCCGTAAGCCTTGCACAGAGGCATGAAAATACATTTTCAAAATGCTCAACAGTGCTGCCAAAATTATAAACTGACTGCTACACAATTAAAATAAATGCTTTTATATATTTCTATTAGATGTGACTCTTTGGCGTTTCTGTTATTATTCCCTGCTGCTTTAGTTGTTCTGACGGCTAACATCCTGTTATTCCTCATGTTAAAGCTGATATTCTTTGGGCTCGGGGGGCTCGGATCCCTGTCACCTTTTTCCTACCTGATGAGTTTGCATCCCTGTGTTCACCAACCGAGATGGAATAACAACAATGTGATTTAGCTGTTGTGTTTATTGGTGTCAGTAATCTGTAATAAAAATGACACGAAAACACCAATGTGAAAAAAACCTTTACGATAATAATTGTTCGACATTTTCTATACGTTTCTGATTTAATTTGGATTAAGTTTTAGAGTGTGTTTAGTTGTATGATTCTTTTGTTAATTCTTTTTTTAAGGGTTTACTTTTTATATATATGTTTACCGTACTTTTCGGACTTTAAAGCGCACCTGCATATACGCCACAGCAGCTAACTTGTCCGTCTGTCTGTCTCTCGTTCTGTCTCTCGGTTCCACTTTTACTTTGGCGCGCTACCTGTCTCACTCTTTTCCGGCCTCCAGCTTTTCCTGCTGGAGCCCGCCGCTTAAAGGTGGCGGGCGCGGACCGGTCCTAGAGCCCATAGAGTTAAAGGTGGTTAATTTTACCTGTGAAATCCATAGATTTAGGAGGTTCCCTAGTGGCCGTTAGCTGTACAAAAACAATGGGGGAAAAAGTCGCGGCTTATAGTCCGAAAAGTACGGTAGTTCGTTTTTGTAAGGATCAGCTAGTCTCAAAAGTATGTACCTAAATAGATTTCTCCTCTTTCTCGTGCGATAAAAATAATCCTGGTTGGTTAACATTTGAGTAGAAGATCTTTGTTAAAGGATATTGGATATTCTACAATTTTTCAATCATATTTTTATTACATTTTACAAAACTGCATGCGTTGAACAGTCTGATTTATTCCTGTGTTTCCTGCAGCTGCTTCTGTCTCGGTCTCACGGCTCGGAGGGAAGCTTCAGAGTCAGATCTAAGGAACCTGGAGGATACCAGATCTGTCTGCAAGCAAACTGTTCACAGCACCCGCTGCCTGCTGGAGTCCTGCTGGTGAGGTTACACACTTCTATAGAGCGGTGCAGGAATGTAGTGGAAAGTATCTGAACTAAGGTCTGAGACAAAGTGAAGAGACGGATCACGTTTTGTTCTACGACATTAAATCATCAGCTGGTGATTTCTGAAGAGTTGACGTGTCTGAAAACGATGGTTGTTACCAAGTGGCTGAAGAGGACTACAGAAGCTGTTGAGGCCGTTGTACGTCATTACGCCGAACACGTGAACACTCCTCTAAGTTAGTTTCTGTTCTGCTTGAAAGCAAGTCCCTGCCTCCTGCAGAGTGTTCAAACAAACGCTTCAACTCGTTCCATTTAGAATCTGTGTGTTTGAATATGGATCTGAAGTCGGCGTGACGTTGAAGTCGTGCTGCTGGACTCGCCTGTAGTTCCTTTATAGCAGGGGTTCTCAAAGTGTTGATGAGTGAGGGCCGATGTCGGTACTCAATATTGGATTGAGGGCCGCCCAAGACAAAACGGAACACAAAATAATTCCAAAACAAATCCTTTCTTTATTGTACTAACCAATTACCGCAACTCGCGAGATGCCTAGTTGCCATGCAACCAGTAGTCTCGCAAGCTTTCCACAAGCTGTCATTCATAATTTAGGAATGACAACCCAGGGGGCGCAGTTTTACCATTCTTAAATTCCATTCTAATTCTTACTAGATGCAACCATGGAGGATTAAAATATAACGCATGCATTTCAGCGTGTCGCATTAACTATCGCGGGCCGCCAGAAACATTTGCGAGGGCCGCCATTGGCCCGCGGGCCGCACGTTGAGAACCTCTGCTAGCATAACGTTAGCATTTTGCTTCTGGCCATTAGATTTATGATTTAAAAAAATTATAAAAGTAGGGTAGACATGTGGAGATTATCCGGCTGAAACAGGTTAGTTTTCCACAGAGCTTATTTTTTACGATATTCCTAAATCCTCTGGAGAAATCCCGTTGCTTTTTGTCGAGGGAACAAGCAGCGTACTTCAGGGTCGAAACTACAATACGTCATCCCTGCACCGCTCTGAGTCCTAAAACCCAGAAAATACTTTTGCCTCCTCTGGTCCCCTCGTCTCCAAGGTCTGCTGTTCACACAAGCTGAAGAGATTTTCACGTTTTGTTCAACAACATAAAATGTATCAGTAAATACCCCACTGGTGAGTGTCTGAAGCGTGTCATGAAACAGGCAGTTGCTAACAAGTGGATAAATTAAACGACTAGATGTCACCACGCCTCGAGTTAAGGAGTGGTGATGCAACTGTTATGTGGTTTGTTTATATAACGTTAGCTTTTTTTTTCAAAATTGTGACTTTTTTTCTCAAAATCTCAAAATTCTGTTTTTTTCCTCAAAATTATAACTTTTGCTAAAAAATCTCCAAATTCGAACTTTTGGAAGAGGACCTTCAGGACTTTCCCAACAATACCAACTTATCTTCTAACTGTTACACCTAACTTGTGTATAAAAGCTGAGGTGTTGGAGGTAATTTTAATAAATAATAATACATTTTATTTTTCAAGTTAATCCAAAGTGTGTCCCTCCTGCAGGCGGTTCGCCTGGAGCTCCGAGCGGCCCAGAGAACAAACCACTACGCTGAGGTCGCTGCTAGAGAAAGACTGACGGATATGCAGCTGAGAGTCCGACAGCTGATCGAGCTGTTTCTACAGATCCAGCAGGAGCAGAACTACGTGTGTGTGTGTGTGTGTGTGTGTGTGTGTGTGTGTGTGTGTGTGTGTGTGTGTGTGTGTGTGTGTGTGTGTGTGTGTGTGTGTGTGTGTGTGTGTGTGTGTGTGTGTGTGTGTGTGTGTGTGTGTGTGTGTGTGTGTGTGTGTGTGTGGGTGTGTGTGGTGTGTGTGTGTGTGTGTGTGTGTGTGTGTGTGTGTGTGTGTGTGTGTGTGTGTGTGTGTGTGTGTGTGTGTGTGTGTGTGTGTGTGTGTGTGTGTGTGTGGCCTTATGTTTGGCTCTTTTTGAGGCCTTTCCTCACTGAAATGTCGGGTGGACACAATATTAGATTGACATCTGTCAATAAAGTTTATTTTATTAGCACGTAAATCTGCATTTATATAATAAACCAAAAAAAGAAATAATAGTCATTAAATTAAAATACTCACATCTTGCCGTTACTGAGAGTTAAAGGTCACCTATCATGCTATTATTAGGCAGTAGCGTAGGTTTCAGATATATAAAAATATATAAAAAACATGTCTTTGAAGTGTTTTGCTCAAAATACCAAACAGATCCCCCATCCTAGCCATGCCTCATATCCCTCTCTTTCACTTCCTGTTTCAAAAGTGCTGATTTGGGTATAAAGCTTTAAAAAATAAAAAGGGGCCTGAGCTCATGCGGGACCCGGCAGCTACCGTCTAAACTAAATGCTGCCGTGATGAAACTCCATATCATGGATCATCAAGGCTCTGAAACAGTCTGGAGCTCAAAGGCTTTCTCTCTTGCCGGTTACACCACAAGGTGAGTTCCTTTCTACTTCCTGCTTCTTCACACACATGCTCTCCAGCACAGGTTAGCTCTGAGTGCTAGCGACGCTAATGTAAACACCGACCATATTACGTCCAAAACAGTCGGGCATTGTTTCTGATAGCAGCTTTCTGATTGGCCCGTGGGTCCACATTTCAGATGTTACGTCATATCGGACTCAAATCTGGATCAGCTCCGTTGTTCCCCGTTTTTAGAGATTTGGGTACGGAGGAAAAGAGAGAGGGTTTTATTTTCTGACGCTGCGTGAGTTCCCCGACACACCGGGGACACATTTATACAAGACATCAAAAAGTGCATTTAGCATGATAGGTCCCCTTTAACGAGTGTAATCAGCTGTTGCTTAAAGGGGAATCTGTTTAACTATAGCATGCGTGACCAGAAGATTTATTCTGATGCAGTACGACACCATCTTGTTTTTTTTGTTGTGTTTAATTTTACCTTTTTTATTTAACCAGGATAGTAATAGTAATATTAATATATATAGTAATATTAAAACACACAATCACAACTAGGGTTGCCAGAAACTGACCATGATCAAAATCGATTATTCGGCAGCCCTGGCGAATAATAATCGATTATTCGACCGGCACTCAAATGCGAACACATTGTTGAGGTTGAGCTGTGATAGACCAACGTCTTTTCGCAGAGCTTGCATTTAACTTCCTTTGGACTTGTAAGTTCGAAGTAGTTCCACGAGGAGGAACTCTTTTTACCTGCCGCTTTGTTCATCTTTAGTCGCACGTGTGAGGGAGAGGGGGGGCGGGGTCGGTGTGTAGCGTGCTGCAGCAGCAGTCTGCACGCAGGCTTCCTCCAAGTTTACAGTAAAACAAACTGGTGGTGTGACCAATGGCCATTTACAATTATTAATACTATTACTATTATTAGCATATATATATTTATATATATTTTGGTTGAAACTAAGCCAGAAAAAAAAAAAAAACATAAATAATAAAAAAAGAAATATATAAATAAAATCGAATATTCGAATAATCGCTGGCATCCCTAACATAAACGCAGTCATACAACAAGTTAGCAGAAGCATTTCCAGCCACAGCGGCTTCAAGGTCATTGAGAGTCGCTTCAAGGTCATTGAGAGTCGCTTCAAGGTCATTGAGAGTCGCTTCAAGGTCCTTGAGAGTCGCTTCAAGGTCCTTGAGAGTTGCTTCAAGGTCATTGAGAGTCGCTTCAAGGTCCTTGAGAGTTGCTTCAAGGTCATTTAGAGTCGTCCCCATCTCAACTGTTCAGTTCAGTTAGTATCCTTCCTTAGCAAAGAAAGTCTATTTAATGTTGTTGAATCTCTGTGTCTGTTTGCTTCACAGTTGAGAGAAAGAGATTTCCTTGAGGTGACGCAAAACACCAACATGTGGATCTTCTGGTGGCCGGTCGCCCGCTCGCTCTACGTGGTTTTCATCATCATCTGGCACACCAAGTCCTGGTGAGACCTCAGTGATCCACAGTAGCATCACATAGTTAAAAGTCCCCTATTACACTGCTTTCATCCATATATCACAGGTCTCAGATATATACAGAGCCTGTCTCTGATTGGCTGAAACACCAAACAGATCATTGCAGCATTACCCATAATCCCCCTCTGTTTCAGCCCTGAGGGGACACGTGTTGATGTAGAAGAGACATGAAGAAGAGGGGACACATGTTGATGTAGAAGAGACATGGAGAAGAGGGGACACATGTTGATGTAGAAGAGACATGGAGAAGAGGGGACACATGTTGATGTAGAAGAGACATGGAGAAGAGGGGACACATGTTGATGTAGGAGAGACATGAAGAAGAGGGGACACATGTTGATGTAGAAGAGACATGAAGAAGAGGGGACACATGTTGATGTAGAAGAGACATGAAGAAGAGGGGACACATGTTGATGTAGAAGAGACATGAAGAAGAGGGGACACATGTTGATGTAGAAGAGACATGAAGAAGAGGGGACACGTGTTGATGTAGAAGAGACATGAAGAAGAGGGGACACGTGTTGATGTAGAAGAGACATGGAGAAGAGGGGACACGTGTTGATGTAGAAGAGACATGGAGAAGAGGGGACACATGTTGATGTAGAAGAGACATGAAGAAGAGGGGACACACGGTGATGTAGAAGAGACATGAAGAAGAGGGGACACACGGTGATGTAGAAGAGACATGAAGAAGAGGGGACACATGTTGACGTAGAAGAGACATGAAGAAGAGGGGACACGTGTTGATGTAGAAGAGACATGGAGAAGAGGGGACACGTGTTGATGTAGAAGAGACATGGAGAAGAGGGGACATATGTTGATGTAGAAGAGACATGGAGAAGAGGGGACACGTGTTGATGTAGAAGAGACATGAAGAAGAGGGGACACATGTTGATGTAGAAGAGACATGGAGAAGAGGGGACACGTGTTGATGTAGAAGAGACATGAAGAAGAGGGGACACATGTTGATGTAGAAGAGACATGAAGAAGAGGGGACACGTGTTGATGTAGAAGAGACATGGAGAAGAGGGGACACGTGTTGATGTAGAAGAGACATGGAGAAGAGGGGACATATGTTGATGTAGAAGAGACATGGAGAAGAGGGGACACGTGTTGATGTAGAAGAGACATGAAGAAGAGGGGACACATGTTGATGTAGAAGAGACATGGAGAAGAGGGGACACGTGTTGATGTAGAAGAGACATGAAGAAGAGGGGACACATGTTGATGTAGAAGAGACATGAAGAAGAGGGGACACATGTTGATGTAGAAGAGACATGAAGAAGAGGGGACACATGTTGATGTAGAAGAGACATGAAGAAGAGGGGACACATGTTGATGTAGAAGAGACATGAAGAAGAGGGGACACATGTTGATGTAGAAGAGACATGAAGAAGAGGGGACACATGTTGATGTAGAAGAGACATGAAGAAGAGGGGACACATGTTGATGTAGAAGAGACATGGAGAAGAGGGGATGCATGTTGATGTAGAAGAGACATGGAGAAGAGGGGACACGTGTTGATGTAGAAGAGACATGAAGAAGAGGGGACACATGTTGATGTAGAAGAGACATGGAGAAGAGGGGACACGTGTTGATGTAGAAGAGACATGAAGAAGAGGGGACACATGTTGATGTAGAAGAGACATGGAGAAGAGGGGACACATGTTGATGTAGAAGAGACATGAAGAAGAGGGGACACATGTTGATGTAGAAGAGACATGAAGAAGAGGGGACACATGTTGATGTAGAAGAGACATGAAGAAGAGGGGACACATGTTGATGTAGAAGAGACATGGAGAATAGCTGACCTTTTAAAGAAAACCATGTCGGTGTTCTTTTCATCCGTCCTCGTTATAACTTGTAAACAAACAAAAGTCTCAGGTCGTAGAAAAACAGAGATTTACATTTTTAATATGAAAATACGTTTTATTTACAACGTCTGAACGTCTCTGTACATTTGAACATGTGGTGTCCGCTCTGTGTTTCAGGTGACGCTCCTCTTCAGTACACTTTGGACCTACAACGGAAACAACAACAAAATGGGACTTGTAAATATTTCCAGAAGCATAATCAAATACTTTTGTATATACCGAGACCCCCCTCAGAATACTTTATTAGTCCCACATGTTCATTGTTACAGCAGAAAAGAGCCAAAGACAGCCAAATGTCCCCGAAGCAGAAATAAGTAGTAAAATTAAAATACAAGTTAAAAAAAAACACATCCTGATGAGGGCCGTAGTTTGGACACCCCTGTTATATAGTCTGACCACTGCAGGAAGGAAGGGCCTGAGATTAATTGAAATACTTTTTTTATATACTGAGACCCCCCCCCAACCCGACCCGACATGATCAGTTCACCTGGAGAAGGACGATAAGGAGAGGAGTCCCAGCAGCAACTCCAGGGCGTAGAAGAGTAGCAGCACGGCGCCGAGGATGAACTCCAGCCGCAGGACGAAGGTCTGGAGCAGCAGGAAGTAAACAGCCAGCGCCGTGCAGGGCAACAGGATGAAGAGCGACGCACACAAGGCCAGAGAGCGCTCACACAGGTTCCCCTTCCACCCTGAAAACACCTTGAAAGCTTAGCGGTGGTGACGTGAAGTCATGTGACCGTGCTGTAGTTCCTTTATAGCCCAACATTAGCCACCTTTAGCTTAGCGGTGGTGACGTGAAGTCATGTGACCGTGCTGTAGTTCCTTTATAGCCCAACATTAGCCACCTTTAGCTTAGCGGTGGTGACTTGAAGTCATGTGACCGTGCTGTAGTTCCTTTATAGCCCAACATTAGCCACCTTTAGCTTAGCGGTGGTGACTTGAAGTCATGTGACCGTGCTGTAGTTCCTTTATAGCCCAACATTAGCCACCTTTAGCTTAGCGGTGGTGACTTGAAGTCATGTGACCGTGCTGTAGTTCCTTTATAGCCCAACATTAGCCACCTTTAGCTTAGCGGTGGTGACCGTGCTGTAGTTCCTTTATAGCCTAACATTAGCCACCTTTAGCTTAGCGGTGGTGACTTGAAGTCATGTGACCGTGCTGTAGTTCCTTTATAGCCCAACATTAGCCGCCTTTAGCTTAGCGGTGGTGACGTGAAGTCATGTGACCGTGCTGTAGTTCCTTTATAGCCCAACATTAGCCACCTTTAGCTTAGCGGTGGTGACTTGAAGTCATGTGACCGTGTTGTAGTTCCTTTATAGCCCAACATTAGCCACCTTTAGCTTAGCGGTGGTGACTTGAAGTCATGTGACCGTGCTGTAGTTCCTTTATAGCCCAACATTAGCCACCTTTAGCTTAGCGGTGGTGACTTGAAGTCATGTGACCATGCTGTAGTTCCTTTAGAGCCTATTTCTGGCTTTTTACTTAAAGAATCACAAGGTGGTGTTAATATGTGGAGATTATCCTGTGAAATGCAAGTGTGTTTGCCAAAGAGATTATTTTCCACAATATTCCTAAATCCAATGGAAAGATCTGATTGGCTTTTCAAGGAGGGAACCAGGGAGATGCCTTAAGGGTCCACTAGATAAATACAACATCCTAGCACTCTATCTGGAGTTGTGTGAGTGTCATATTGCGTTTGCCCACGTGGTGGCAGCAAAGAGCAGAGCATGCAGATCTGTGGAAATGTAATAATAATATGCATCCTTATTTAAAGGTAGTTCAGGTACAGTTAGATTATTATTATGTTTCACCGTAAAGATCCTGAGAGTCCTCCAGGCCGAGGAAGAGCAGCAGCAGCACCACGTCCAGAACCAGGTTATCAGACGGGTAGGGCAGAATAATCCCTACACACAGGAACAAGACATATGTATGAATATCAGCAAATAAACATTAGTTCAAGGCGGAGGAAGTAGAAACATTAGATTTTAAGGAGATAAAATCCTGACTCTCTGGGACTTTTTTGTATAATGTAAACTTTATACAATGTACTCTCAGTATGCACTTTGTTTTCCTGACCATTGTTGATTCTCCTACATCAACACGTGTCTCTTCTACATCAACATGTGTCCCCTCTTCTCCATGTCTCTTCTACATCAACATGTGTCCCCTCTTCTTCATGTCTCTTCTACATCAACATGTGTCCACTCTTCTCCATGTCTCTTCTACATCAACATGTGTCCACTCTTCTTCATGTCTCTTCTACATCAACATGTGTCCCCTCTTCTTCATCAACATGTGTCCCCTCTGTGGAAAGAGACTCTGAACGTTTCAGGAACAAAGTTTCTCTCTCTTTTTGATCCATTTATATAAAAACCTGTCTGAAAATGAGCTGATCAGATTTTGGTCACTTGATGATGTCATAACGATGTGTTGTCTTGCGTAACCATTAGCCAATCAGCAACAAGGTAACCCCCCCCCCCCCTCTCCCTATCACCTGAATCTCCTCTAGAGCTCCATTGAGTTCTTTGTAACCAAATGTCTCTCAGAGGGGCGTGGGGAGGGGCTCCTTATCTTCATCTAAAGTAACAGACAGAGAATCAGCTCTTTGGAAACAGGGCTGAAACAGAGGGGATTATGGGTAATGCTGCAATGATGTGTTTGGTGTTTCAGCCAATCAGAGACAGGCTCTGGATATATCTGAGATATAGTGATGAAAACAGTATAATAGGGATGGGAACCTTTTAAAGGGAATAAAATGTGACCAAATCCTGAATCTCTGGGACGTTTTTTGTATTATATTATATACACTTTGCTGTGTCTAAACTTTGTACAATGTACTCTCAAGTATGCACTTTGGTTTCCTGATCATTGTTGATTCACTTTAATGAATAAAAACGGAAATGTTCCTCATACTTGAAGCTTCATTTTGTTATTCATCGGTGCAGTGGTACACATAACGATGAAGTGTAATGTGAAGGTCTCCCCAGCAGATGGCGCTGCTCTAATAAAACCTCTCGGCTTCAGAGCATTCCAGTGTCTTCTTCACGAGGTTCGCCTCATCGCACAGTAACGGGTTTTCAGACGCGGGACATGTTCTGACAGACCTTTATAGACGAACATCAGGATCTCTGCCAGGTAGAAGGCAGCGAAGTACCAGATGTTCAGGTAGAGGAGGACCTGCAGAGGAGTGGACGACAGCTGAGGGAGAAGGAGTCAAGGACAACAGAGGAGAGTAGGAAACACACACACTTAAACAGATTGGTGTGTGCATCAATTTCATGAGAAGGATACAATTGGTTGGCTCCCTGCAGAGAAGAAGATACCATGATGATTAATAGCGGTTATAAGTTGTACAATGTGCTCATTCACTTCTTATTTTTATATAAACATGATTGTTTTATTTTAATATATATATATATATATGGTGCAACGGTCAAGAAAACCCAATTACTCCCTGGGATATATGAAGTATTGTCATTCTGATCTAAAGGTGTATTCAAATGCATAATACTATGTATATATATATATAATATATATGTCTCTGACCCTTTAGTAGATTGGTTTATATTGGAGAGTATTCAAATGAATTCTGTATATGTTATAGTGTGTGTTCCTCGATACTCCTTTGAGGTACTTGTACTTTACTTGAGTAATTCAATGTTATGCTACTTAGTACTTCTCCTCCACTAAAGGTACATTTAGGAGGTACATGGTGTACTTGTACTCCACTACATGTATCTAATCCCTTTAGTTACTTCACAGATGTGGATGAATGATGTGAAATCTAATCAAGTGTTTGAATCAGACTGTAGTTCCACCTGGAGTAAATCCACAGCTACCCTGCAGTCTACAAAGTACTTCAGACTAGCTGCACCTTCACCAGCTACCCTGCAGTCTACAAAGTACTTCAGACTAGCTGCACCTTCACCAGCTACCCTGCAGTCTACAAAGTACTTCAGACTAGCTGCACCTTCACCAGCTACCCTGCAGACTACAAAGCCATTCAGACTAGCAGCACCTTCACCAGCTACCCTGCAGTCTACAAAGTACTTCAGACTAGCTGCACCTTCACCAGCTACCCTGCAGTCTACAAAGTACTTCAGACTAGCTGCACCTTCACCAGCTTTGAGAACACTTCCATGATCAATCATTATAAAACATATCATATATATTATTCTGAAATGGACCAATCTGCACAACGACTACTTTCACTGTCTTTCACTATATTCTGATGAGAATACTTTTCTACTTTCACTTGAGGAACATTTTGAATGCAGGACTTTTACTGTAACAGAGTATTCCTACTCTCTGGTACTTCTACTTTTACTCAAGTACAAGATCTGAGTACTTCTACTTTCACTCAAGTACAACATCAGAGTACTTCTACTTTCACTCAAGTACAACATCAGAGTACTTCTACTTTTACTCAAGTACAACATCAGAGTACTTCTACTTTTACTCAAGTACAAGATCTGAGTACTTCTACTTTGACTAAAGAACATCAGAGTACTTCTACTTTCACTCAAGTACAACATCAGAGTACTTCTACTTTACTCAAGTACAAGACCTGAGTACTTCTGCTTTTACTCAAGTACATGATCTGAGTACTTCTACTTTTACTCAAGTACAACATCTGAGTACTTCTTCCATCTCTGTGTATAAGTTATATAGACTATAATTATAAAGAAGTCTGATTAAATCACAAGCTAACATGCTAACTTCTAACAGCTGACAATAACAAGGGGACTTTTTCTCTCCTGTTTCTGCCGCAAGGTAAGCTTAACAACAAACCGTTAAAGTAGTAAATAACCTTAGTTCAATATACTAGTTATTATTTGTATTTAATGTATAAATGTGTTTTGGCACAAAGAGTGTGACTCACCCGGCGCCATGTTCGATTGCCATGGAAACAGCTTGGGCGGAAGAGCCCCTTCTTCGGGGTTAGGTTCAACCCGCAGCAGTTTTGCTTTACTGCCCCTTACAGGCTGCATGTGGGACTACTAGATATAGATAGATATAGATAGACAGATAGATAGATAGATAGATAGATAGATAGATAGATAGATAGATAGATAGATAGATAGATAGATAGATAGATAGATAGATAGATAGATAGATAGATAGATAGATAGATGTGTTGGCTCAGTAATTTTTTTATTTTACCTTATCTATGTTCAATCACTCATACTATTCTTCATACTTGCATTAAGTAGCTCATCCATGCTGTGCGTATACCAACACAATCAACATGATTTAACATAGATATATCATCTACATTTAAAGTACATTTTAGAATACCTGAAGACATAACATGTTACTCCTGCCCCCCCCCCCCACATGTAACACCAAATGCTTAGACCTCAATGCCACCATAATATAATTTAACTATGAACGCACAACGATCTTGCTGTAAAGATTTGTTGGTAAATTTGTACCTTTACCTTTTTAACGCATTGCTATTGAGTCGACCACCATACTTTGCTTGGTAGCCTTGTATACGACAACATTTATAACAAATTTACTTTCAATTCCTCAAAAAAGTGTGTATTTATTTATATGTTTGGCTTATGTTATTTGATTCCACGTGCAATCCATCTCGTGTCTTCCTCCTGTGTGAATTAGTTGTTCTGTTCTCATATGTCCCAATGCACAGAAAACTACAACACCCAGCACGCCCATACGGCGCGCTGATTGGCCAGACTTAAACGAGGGTTTACGTGGCACTGCTGTGTCCGCGCATGCGCAGTCTCTTTCTCTCTCTGCTGTGATGGTGTCTGTCAGGATGCGGTCGTGTGTGTTGTCGGTTTTACTCCTGAACGTTTTCTACAGCATCGTCTCCTCTTTGTACTTCCACATCGGAGAGACCGAGAAGAAATGCTTCATCGAGGAGATCCCGGACGAGACGATGATTATCGGTGAGTGAGGAGAGGAAGTCAACCGGCTAATGTGCTAATGCTAACTAGCTCACCAACTTGAGCTAATATTAGCTAATCGGCTAACTGAGTTCACACACGGACCTGTAGTGCTGATGTGTTGATTTACAGCTCAGTATTTGGACACACATAGTCACTCACATTAGTTAAGCAGACATTAAACACTACTTTTATACTTGCATCTTACCTCCCGAGTTTAATCTTGATTGAAGCAGCATTTTAAGTCACATTTCCGTAGCTACATCTTTGTTTATGTAGCTAAATATTCAGTTTGTACTTCTCTGGACACACCCTAATCATCATGTAAGGAATTTTATATTTAATCACCATTTCAAAAACGAATGAAACTCATTTTTAGAACAAGAGTTCAATATGTTGGAGTCATGTTTCACAAAGTCAACAAGGGCTGCCTGGGAGATGTTAAGAAAGTACAACACTAAGAGCATTTGTATTAAATAACTCCATCAGTATTGCAGGTTAGACTATTGGTGCTTTCAAAAATACTTACACAATGAGAATTCTGACAAATAATTGTAAGTAAAATGGATTCATTGACTGAGTAGGTAACCCTAACACTATTAGTATATTAAAAATGTAAAACTATATCTAGCTTAATGTCACAAAAACATGTTGCAAAGCCCTCGTGTCAACTCTTCTGGTGAAGACAAGGTTATAAGTGACCAACCGCAGTTCACCTGTGTGTGCAAATAAAGCAACAGCTGTTCAAATGAAAGCACTTTAACAAGTTGCTTGATTATCTTGGGTGTACTTTTTATTTCAAATGGAGTCTGCGCAATGACGGCAAAGAAAGAGTAGAAGTTATTTAAGTAACATATGTTTCAACTTGGCCAATACAATGTAACAAAAAACAAGATTCTCATTTATTTGTGTGGCTCTTAAAAGCACTTTGTATCCCCTAACTTTCCGTATATATACATGCGCATAAAACATTGTAAAAGAAAGTGCATATTTGTTATTGAAAAATGTACAAACGGGCCAAACCATGACACAGCTGTTTCACTTTGTATACCACTGAGTACACTTACCCTTATAATATATACACTTGGCTAAGATAAGGCAGAATGTACAATTAAACACTCCACAGTATAATATATGTGAACTGTAAAAAGGGAATATGTTTCTGCCCCTCCACTGAGACAGTTACACTACTGTTGAAGAGATGCCATTTGCAATATACACTTTTTTTTATTCCTACATACTATTAATGTCGTCACCTGGTGCGACCTCATGTTACATGTTCCCTTTTTTAAGTTAAGTTTAAGAAGTTTTAGTATGCTTCTACTTATTCCTGTTCCCTGGATTTGTACCTGTCTGAAAATGAGCTGATCAGATTTTGGCCACTTTATCAGCACTTTGGAAACAGGGCTGAAACAGAGGGGATTATGGGTAATGCTGCAATGATCTGTTTGGGATTTCAGCCAATCAGAGACAGGCTCTGGATATATCTGAGACCTGTGATATAGTGATGAACAACAGTATGATAGGGAACCTCCATGAACCGCAGGCCTCTCTGTGCTTCAGTGAAGTATTCTCCGTGTTTCCAGGTAACTACCGCACTCAGCTGTACGACAAACAGCGGGAGGAGTACCTTCCGGCCACGCAGGGCCTCGGGATGTTCGTGGAGGTCAAAGATCCCGACGACAAGGTGACAAACATAATGTTAGAAACATATCTCATATCTCACAATATGTCTTTTAGTGGTAACTGTATTGTGTGTGTGTCTCTCCGTGTGTGTGTGTGTCTCTCCGTGTGTGTGTGTGTGTGTTGCAGGTGATCCTGTCGCGGCAGTACGGCTCAGAGGGCCGCTTCACCTTCACCTCTCACACACCTGGAGAGCATCAGATCTGCCTTCACTCCAACTCCTCCAAGTTCGCTCTGTTCGCCGGGGGCATGCTGGTGAGGACACTCCGGAGCTGATTTAAATATAGTATAATATATTGTCATTTAGACAGAGCTATAGATATATCAATGAAAAAGTTCACCGGTCACAGGCTTGAGTATTTCCATGTTATGCTACTTAGTACTTCTACTACACTCCAGTTCAGAGGTACATGGTGTACTTCTACTCCACCACATGTATTTAATACCTTTAGTTACTTCTCAGATGTGGATGAATGATGTGAAATCTAACCAAGTGTTGAATCAGACTTTAGTTCCACCTGGAGTAAATCCACCAGCTACCCTGCAGTCTACAAAGTACTTCAGACTAGCTGCACCTTCACCAGCTACCCTGCAGTCTACAAAGTACTTCAGACTAGCTGCACCTTCACCAGCTACCCTGCAGTCTACAAAGTACTTCAGACTAGCTGCACCTTCACCAGCTACCCTGCAGTCTACAAAGTACTTCAGACTAGCTGCACCTTCACCAGCTACCCTGCAGTCTACAAAGTACTTCAGACTAGCTGCACCTTCACCAGCTACCCTGCAGTCTACAAAGTACTTCAGACTAGCTGCACCTTCACCAGCTACCCTGCAGTCTACAAAGTACTTCAGACTAGCTGCACCTTCACCAGCTACCCTGCAGTCTACAAAGTACTTCAGACTAGCTGCACCTTCACCAGCTACCCTGCAGTCTACAAAGTACTTCAGACTAGCTGCTCCTTCACCAGCTACCCTGCAGTCTACAAAGTACTTCAGACTAGCTGCACCTTCACCAGCTACCCTGCAGTCTACAAAGTACTTCAGACTAGCTGCACCTCCACCAGCTACCCTGCAGTCTACAAAGTACTTCAGACTAGCTGCACCTTCACCAGCTACCCTGCAGTCTACAAAGTACTTCAGACTAGCTGCACCTCCACCAGCTACCCTGCAGTCTACAAAGTACTTCAGACTAGCTGCACCTTCACCAGCTACCCTGCAGTCTACAAAGTACTTCAGACTAGCTGCACCTCCACCAGCTACCCTGCAGTCTACAAAGTACTTCAGACTAGCTGCACCTTCACCAGCTTTGAGAACACTTTCATGATCAATCATTATAAAACACATCATATATATTATTCTGAAATGGACCAATCTGCACAACGACTACTTTCACTGTCTTTCACTATATTTAGATGAGAATACTTTTCTACTTTCACTTGAGGAACATTTTGAATGCAGGACTTTTACTGTGACAGAGTATTCCTACACTCTGGTACTTCTACTTTTACTCAAGTACAAGATCTGAGTACTTCTACTTTTACTCAAGTACAATATCTGAGTACTTCTACCTTTACTCAAGTACAAGATCTGAGTACTTCTACTTTTACTGTCTTTCACTATATTTAGATGAGAATACTTTTCTACTTTCACTTGAGGAACATTTTGAATGCAGGACTTTTACTGTAACAGAGTATTCCTGCACTCTGGTACTTCTACTTTTACTCAAGAACAACAGTGCAACACAATAAAACCGTTAAAAATATTGCAAGTAATTACAAATAAACTAGAATAGAAATAGTGCAAGTAGAGTCTACAAGTAATTGGAATATGATATATTAGATAAATAATTAGTAAGTTGTGAACAGATGTTATGGATGTTGTTTCAACAGCTCAGGTCTTAGGTCGTATGGCCCGTGGGGTGAGACGGTCCTGAGGCTGGTGCTGTTAGACCTGGGGTGAGACGGTCCTGAGGCTGGTGCTGTTAGACCTGGGGTGAGGCGGTCCTGAGGCTGGTGCTGTTAGACCTGGGGTGAGACGGTCCTGATGCTGGTGCTGTTAGACCTGGGGTGAGACGGTCCTGAGGCTGGTGCTGTTAGACCTGGGGTGAGACGGTCCTGAGGCTGGTGCTGTTAGACCTGGGGTGAGACGGTCCTGAGGCTGGTGCTGTTAGACCTGGGGTGAGACGGTCCTGAGGCTGGTGCTGTTAGACCTGGGGTGAGACGGTCCTGAGGCTGGTGCTGTTAGACCTGGGGTGAGACGGTCCTGAGGCTGGTGCTGTTAGACCTGGGGTGAGGCGGTCCTGAGGCTGGTGCTGTTAGACCTGGGGTGAGGCGGTCCTGAGGCTGGTGCTGTTAGACCTGGGGTGAGACGGTCCTGAGGCTGGTGCTGTTAGACCTGGGGTGAGACGGTCCTGAGGCTGGTGCTGTTAGACCTGGGGTGAGGCGGTCCTGAGGCTGGTGCTGTTAGACCTGGGGTGAGACGGTCCTGAGGCTGGTGCTGTTAGACCTGGGGTGAGACGGTCCTGAGGCTGGTGCTGTTAGACCTGGGGTGAGGCGGTCCTGAGGCTGGTGCTGTTAGACCTGGGGTGAGACGGTCCTGAGGCTGGTGCTGTTAGACCTGCAGCAGACCGAACCGTGAGTTGTGCGACTCCTTGCTGCCCCTCTCTAACTGCCCGTTGTGTTGCAGAGGGTTCATCTGGACATCCAGGTCGGGGAACACGCCAACAACTACGCTGAGATCGCTGCGAAGGACAAGCTGACGGAGCTGCAGCTGAGAGTCAGACAGCTGGTGGAGCAGGTGGACCAGATCCAGAAGGAGCAGAACTACCAGAGGGTCAGTGTTAGGAAAATCTCACTTGAGCTTCAACCTCAGGATCCATGTGTCTGTGATCCTCTCCAGAAAGGAAGCAGCATCACATACAGAGCACCAGCTAGTTCCTGAGCAGTGTCCTTCACTTGCTGATATCCTAGAGAGGGAGGCACACAGTCACAAGATGGAGGAATAGAAAGCAGTATTCAATGTTTACGTCAGATTAGCTCCACGTCAGAAATGAGCATGCTTGATGTCTGTCTCCATAGAGGCTGAGTCATCATGTTCATCACATAGCTATCATCTGCCTCAAACAGTCCTGATGCTCTTCCAGGTCATCTCACATCCTGTCATGTTCACAGCTGCAGTTGGGATGCCTTTGTTATCATGCTACTCTCACGTTGGAAGAGGACATTCAGGACTTTCCCAACAGTCAGTACCAGTACTAAAGCATGGCAGTTAAAGGGACATCCAACATGGGACACGGAAGGAGGGACAGGAGTTGTTTAAGACGTTTGAACTCCAATTGAAAGTGAATATTTTTAGATTATTACGCATAATACTACATTAACATTCTTACTTATACATACTAGAGGTGGGAGTAAGTCACAGAGGGCCACGCACAGAAAGATATACGAAGGGCCGGGCTGCTCACTAGAGGTATATTGCCTCGTTAGTTCAGTTAGAAAATCAATCAGATGTAGCTCAATGATGCTTGATACTTGAACGTGCTTTGAGAAACCCAACAGCCTAACTCCCAGCTGTCCAGAGGGTTTACTTTATTCAGTTATTAGACGTGTTGGCAGCTCATCAACACAGAAGCTTCAGATTGATCATAAAAGAGGAAATATGAAGGGTAGATCTCAAGCTTGTTATGGAAATAAGTCTTTCTCTAATCGACTAAGATTTGTTTGACATTTCCCCCAACTTTAATTGACAGAATTTATATGAAAAGTGGGTTTTTTAACACGTGAATACTGTGTAATATATTGTGTGTGTGTCCTCAGTACCGCGAGGAGCGTTTCCGGCAGACGAGTGAGAGCACGAACCAGCGCGTCCTCTGGTGGTCCATCGTCCAGACCCTCATCCTCGTGGCCATCGGCATCTGGCAGATGAGACACCTCAAGAGCTTCTTCGAGGCCAAGAAGCTGGTGTAGACTTGTGACTGTGTGTGTGTGTGTATGCGTGTGAGAAAGTGTGTGTGAGAAAGTGTGTGTGTGTGTTTGTCTCAACTGATTGAAGAAGTGCTGAGAAGAAGATGGGACGCAGGTGGAATTCCAGCTGCGCGAAAAAACATCCTTAGATAATAATTATAATAATATTAATAATTATACGATGTATTTATGTAGACGTCTTTCAACGGAGTTGCTTTCACACAAAACATTTCATACCCAGAATAACCTTTCACTAAAAAGGCAGAAACGTAACCTAGACAACCAAACATGAAAGCAATTCTGCACAAGGTTTTCAAAAGTGATTTTATTTTAAATAATTGCAGCCCTGATTTTACGTAGGCAGACATTATTAATATTATTATCATCATTACTGGGTTTTGTTGTTCCCGTTGTTCTTGCTGTCGACTATCAGGGCAAAATGTGACGACTGTATTTATTCAGTTCTGCTTCTCTTTCGTCAGAGTTAAACCCGGCAGTCGAGGACGCGAGGACGGCGTCACGTGTTACTGGCCAACGAGAGATTCCATTTTAAGCAAATTTATAATCTGGATTCAAGTCATTTCATTTCTATTTTTGGGCAGGAATGTAACGTGGATATGTTGCAACTGAACTGATCAGTACTGTTACTTCAGAGCGACTTCCCCCTCACGATTGATCTTCTCGCTTGTCGTGTTTTTTCTGCGAGAACGCAGGAAGTGGCAGACGTCACATGTAGTGAAACGAGCTTTTAATCGTGCTGGATCGTAGCTTTTTTTTTTTTTGCGCCTCATTGCCACATATCAGGTTTGATCTCCGTCTGATTCAGATTAAAACCGACGGTGTTTCTCGACCAAAATCGAGCTTTTGGGGATGGAAACCGTTGACGTGAACGCATCAGACGTTGCATCAAAAACGGAAGTTATTCGAAAAGAACGATTTTTGATCACATGACCTTAACCTCAAGGTGTTTGAACTTCTTTTAACCCTATAATACAATCATTCAATCATTCAGCTTCCGTTCTGAATCTGAGGAGTAAGAAACGTCCCCCCATCTTTCAGATTTAAAACACGTTTTTGAGAAATACTAAAAGTGTTTCCCTCCTCAGCCTTCAAGATTGACATCCTTGTTTTCTTCCTCTCTGGTGGTTTGTGTGAGTTTTATGTTGCTGGTAGTTTTCAGAAATGTTTTCCGGGGATAGAATAAAGATTTTGGAGGAGGGCTTTGGTTTTATTTTTAGGGAGATTTTTGTCCATGTGAAATCTGTCTGGAATTGCACTCAAAAATAAAGTTTGTCACATTTGTTCAAAGGCCTGATTGTTTCTTTCTTGTAATATTCCTCATTTAAACATTATTAATGTCACTCTGGGAGGTTTTCAAATGCTGTAACTATTTTCTTTATAGGGCGGATCATTCGACAGAGGCAATGAAACTTAAAGGTGGGGTAGGTAAGTCTGAGAAACCTACTCAAGATACACTTTTTGTTCTATTCCATGGAATGCTCTTAACATCCCGATAGCAATGAATATCTGAAGTGCTTTGACAAAGAATCCACAACAAATTTCATCTGTAAAAAGCAACGACTGGAAACGTAACTGGATGGCCTACCTGCCTGTCAGCCTTCCATCGGGGCACAAACTTATCTCGTGCCCTCATTGGTCATGTGTGTGTTGGAGGAGGGGCTCTGTAAGGAAGTAGCCGATTTCTTCTGCCCTAATGGCTGTGTGTTTTCAAATTCTAGCACACTCGACCTGGCTTCTCCAAAATTACCTTCCCCACCTTTAAGATAAGAAGCAGCATTTTACGGCGCGCCATGCATGGAGACGCCTTGAGGGTGTTTCATGTTGTAGTTGATGTGGACCTTCTTTCTTTGGGGGCCCCAAGCAGTTGCCTGCCTTGCCTGTTCGCAAGCGGCGCCCCTGACACAGACCCATAAAGTTAATACTACACTGTACAAATACATCTATCTCTGCAGGTCTCTCTTGAAAAAGAGATCATTGATCTCAATGGGATTTTACCTGGATAAATAAAGGTTTTTTGAATCTATAAAAATAAAGCAGTAAAATCTCTAAATTAAACATGTGAGTCTGAAAAAAATATGCAACAGCCTATGTATTTTTAAAGTCAAAACTATTCATAACATTTATTTGATAATCGTACGAAATGCACCAAAACAACATAACGTGACACTTCCGTGTTTCTTTATGCCAAATCTCTACATTATTACTAACACATTAATCCGTTAGCCACCTCAAACTGTTTGCCTTTCATTTCCAGTGGTCTAATTATTATATTCTGGGATAAATATATTTAAAAAAAACACATTAGTTTGATGTATTCTTCATATATGTGTGGGTAGTACGTCGGAGTAAACTCCCGTCCACACGGCGGCGCGCGTTCCCATCCGCTTTGAATGGGTGACGTCACGCTTTGCCGAACTGCCTCGTGCTTCCGTCGCTTCGCTTTGCTCACATTGCTCAACTTTTGAAGCTTCGAAGGAAGCGCCAGCCAATCAAATCCCGTGGATGTACATCTGAATACCAACGCGAGCCAATCAAACCGCGTGAATGCTGGGAGAGCCACACCGCAGGTCATTTCCTCATGTTCCAAAGAATGGAGGAAAAAATAATTGTAGCGGTAGGGAATCACCCGGGTTTGTACGACCAGTCCATGTTCACCTACCGGGATACACACCGGAGGAACCAGGCATGGAGGGAGGTGGCAGAGACAGTGGGTCACACGGGTAGGTGTCCGCCTGTGTGGGGAGTTTATATCCAGTGTGCTTCGTTTGAATGGACAGCTAGCAGGCATAGCAAGTATTTAGCCAGCATGCAATGTTGCATACAATAGACATTATTATAAATGTTCATCATATAAAGTGTGACATGTAAACCTTTTATGCAAATGACAGTGATAAAGGGATTTGGTTTTCATTAATGGAGGAGTAATTCATTCAAGAAATTAACTTTATTATTTCATTTCATTAGAGGAAGGGTGCAGGACAAGGTGGAAGTCACTGAGGGACAGGTTCAGGAGGGAGAACAATAGGGAAAAAGAAGCCAAGAGAAGCGGGGCAGCGTCGTCAGGGGAATATAAGCCCTGGCGTTTCACGGCAGTGATGGGTTTTTTAACCCCGTTTATCACTGAACGTGAGACGTCCAGCATTGTCCCCCTGCAAACCCTGCCTCCATCCCCCTGTACTACTCCTGACCCTCAACTCCCCAGCCCGGTGCCAGAGGAAGAGAGCCAGCTAGGTGACAGTCAGCCAGCCAGCAAGCCGGGGCAGGGCAGGCATGACAAGAGGAGGAGAATGTTGAGGACCGGGGGAGAAGGAGAAGGGAGATGTCGTCCTTTGAGAACGGGTTGCTCTCAGCCATCGGTCCTCTGTGCATGCAACCACCTCACCTTCGACGAGGACGAGTATTTTTTCCGGAGCCTCTTGCCTTCAATGAGAAGGCTGTCGATAGCAAAGAGGTCACGAGTCAGATTTGCTATTCACAAAGCTATTTTTGAGGCAGAGCTGGAGGAGGAAGAAAAGTGATTTATCCTTTTTTTGTGTTATTCACACATACTGATCCACACTACATGTTTTCACACTCATCACTGCACACACACCACTAACAACATTACATAAATAAAAGTTATTTAAAGTATGTTATGGCTATACTGTGTCTTCACTTGTTCATGTCGTTTGTCAGTTGCAACATACCAGAAGCTTCATGTATGTCGTCGATATATAATGTGCTGTCTTCTAGG
Organism: Pseudochaenichthys georgianus; assembly: GCF_902827115.2. NCBI lineage: Eukaryota > Metazoa > Chordata > Actinopteri > Perciformes > Channichthyidae > Pseudochaenichthys > Pseudochaenichthys georgianus. The sequence goes on along the minus strand of NC_047512.1, from coordinate 3,419,912 downwards.
GCTGTGCGATTATGGCAACAATCATAATCACGATTATTTTGGTCAATAATTGATATCACGATTATTAAATACGATTATTCATTGACTTTGAAAACATCCATTTAAAACAAATACAAATAATAATTTGAACAGTATCTTTTTAACTGTTGATTACCTGAACGTATAATTCAACTGAAAAACCAATGAAAAAATAAATTATACATTTATATTTACATTTAAATAAATAACCAAAATAATAAATACCAATAAACGAGATCAATATTTTGGAGCGCACTTCAACAAGCTACTAAACATATGTAAATATGATAAATACAATAAATTAGACTAAAATAAATTAGATCAAATATGCTGTCACAACCTATCAAAGCAAAATAATCGTTTTTTTCGATTATGTTGTCTTCGTAATTGTGGCAGGCCAAAATCGTAATTGCGATTAAAATACAATTAATTGCACAGCCCTACTGTCTTCTGTATAATTGTTCATGTGAAAACTACGAGTGGTTTATCAGTAAAAACAGGGCTGAAGGAAAAAGGTTGTTAGTCATATCATAATATCAATTAAAGAAACATGTTTATTAGGAATGTTTGATTTTTAAATACTCATTTGGAATATTTGATGACACCACATTCTGCTGCCATGGCACTGCACCCTGCTCATTGAAGTAGCTGCAGAAGGTGTCCCGCAGTTGGATGGATCTGCGTGTGGCGTTGTTGGAGTCCATCCTCGGTGCATCGCGCAGGGTTGGAGTAGCTGGAGCTTCATCCGTGGACTCTGCGATAGGTGTGTGTGATCTCCTTCCTATCGTCTTCCTGCAGAGGAAGTTGTGCAACACACAGGCGGCCTTCACACACAACTCTACTACCTCCGGGTTAGTGGTGATGACACGCCGGAACATTCTCCACTGAGATGAGAGGATGCCAAACGCACATTCAACCACCAACCTGGCCCGGCTGAAGCGGTAGTTGAACATGAATTTGCTGGAGCCTGGATCACCACGTGCTTCCCATCAATGGCACCAATACAATTTGGAAAGTTCCAGCGGTCCTGGAACTCAGCAGCGACGGCTCTCCAGTCCTCCGTCTGTGGCATGGTCTCAATCAGGGCGGTCCAGATGGCACCCGCAACCATGGCGATTACAGCCACCGTTGCAGGCCCGACCCGATAGCTGAATGCTATGGTCCTGAGTCACCGGTTGCCAGGTACCTGAGAAAAAAATAATAAACATGACATTTAAAAAACAAACAATTGCAGACCGGACACACACACCTTGTTATTGTCTTTCCCACACATTTGCCATGTACACAGGGGAGCAAGACTGTGTTTAAATCAAATCAAATCAAGTTTATTTATAAAGCACATTTTAAAACAACTTTCGGTCGCGCCAAAGTGCTGTACATGAATAAAAAATATACGGAACATATTGCAATTTGTAGCATTTAAGTTAAAAACAACAAATATAAAGGCAGACACAGTTAAAATACAAAATGAAAAATGTCATGCTCTGCTCACTTTTAAAAGGCCAGAGAGAAGAAGTGTGTTTTTAGAGAGGATTTAAAAGCCCCTAGTGTCTGGGCCGACCTCACAGGTAAGGGCAGAGTGTTCCAGAGCCTGGGACCAGCTGCTGCGAAGGCTCGGTGCCCTCTAGTTTTTAGCCTGGTTTTCGGCACTACCAGCAGCATTTGGTCGGCAGACCTTAGAGCTCTGGCTGGGGTGTATCGCTGGATTAAGTCAGCTATATAAGCCGGAGCCAGCCCGTTTAGGGCCTTAAAAACAAATAAAAGGAGTTTAAAATCTATTCGGAACCGAACTGGAAGCCAGTGAAGTGAGGCCAGAATGGGGGTAATGTGGTCACGCCTTTTGTGGCCAGTCAGGAGACGTGCAGCTGCGTTCTGTACTAGCTGCAGGCGTTTTATGGATGCCTGATCCATGCCCACATACAAAGCGTTGCAGTAGTCCAGTCGCGATGTCACAAAAGCGTTAATTACCCTCTCCAAGTCTTTAAAAGATAAAAACGACTTGGTCTTAGCCAATAGTCGTAATTTAAAAAAGCAGGTTTTGACTACGCTGCTGACCTGTTTATCGAATTTAAAAGTGCTATTGAAGGTTACTCCAAGGTTCGTTACAGCGGGGAGGATGTTTTTACTCAGGGAGCCAAGAATGTCAACCTGGGAGGCCGGAGGTTGGGGTCCAAAAAAAATTACCTCGGTCTTGCTCTCGTTGAGGGTGAGGACGTTTTGGCTCAGCCAGGATTTAATTTCAGCCAAGCAGTCCATCAATTGCTGTAAGGAGTTGGCATTAGCATTGAGAGGTAGATATATCTGAACGTCATCAGCGTAGCAGTGGAAGGGGATGTTGTGCTTGGAGAGAATTGCACCTAGGGGCAGTATATATAATAGAAAAAGGATGGGGCCCAGAATAGAGCCTTGGGGAACCCCACAGGTAAGGGGGGCTTTTGCAGAGGAGAAGGCACCTTGCTGCACTGAAAGGCTACGGTCTGTTAGGTAGGACCTGAACCATGCCAGAGCAGACCGCTGTCAGGTCCAACAGCACCAGGACAGCTGGGCTACCTGAGTCGGCGGCTAGGAGGAGATCATTAAAAACTCTTAAAAGGGCTGTTTCAGTGCTGTGCATTGGTTTGAAACCAGACTGAAACTTTTCATGGATGCCATGCGTGGTTAAAAAAGACTGCAGCTGGGCGTAGACTACTCGCTCCAGCGCTTTAGATGGGATAGTTTACTATCTTAATTAATGTTATCTGAGCTAAATCACACTTCATTCATCCATGGCATGCATTGGGGTGCTAGTGCACCGGAACCTCGCAGCGGCGGAGAAACTGGCGCGCTTACACTAATTGCGCCGCATTTGTGCTTCAGATGAGGAGGTGAGGCCCCCTCCGCGAGGTGAGGGCCCACTGCGTGTAGGGAGGGTCTGTCTACATTAAGAATGCTAAACATATATTCATTTATATATACTGAGGATACCTTATGTTGGTGTACCTTGCATGAACCCGTATGGCACAATACAACTCAGTACATTTTTGGTCATTACGTCAATTTTATACCCTTTCTTTAGTAGAATTGTATAAATTGGAAGACTAATAGGTAATCAGCTCGCCGGTGATTTGCAGCTGCGCGGTTGACCTGCGTGTTAGAAAAGATGAGATCTCAGACTGGCTTACCTGTACGTCAACCAAGTGGCAAATGCCATAGTAAGGATGGATGACAGGCGAACTTTTTTTTTCAATGCCTTGTGATCTACCCACACTACGGTCGACCGCGATCGAAGTATTGGGCACCCATGGGCTAGAGCTTGTCGTGGCATATGATTTGATTGGCTAGCGCTGCCGTCGACGCTTGAAAAGTTGAAAATGTCTCAATTTCTAAGCGAGCAACGGAGGCAAAGCGACGCGACGGAACCACACTGCAGTTCGGCAAAGCGTGACGTCGCCCCATTCAAAGTGAATGGGAAGCGTCTCCGTTGAAGCACGTGACGCTGCCGTGTGGACGTACCGTTACGGAGCCTACACACGGCGCCGTGCGTTGCCGCTTGGCGGTGGGCGTGTCTTGAGCTTGGGGAATCAACGCGAGCAGCCCGACCAACAACCAATCACATGAATGTCCCGCCCCGGACATACAAAGCAAAGCATTCTTGCTACATCCATGCTGGCTAAATATACTGTCTGCCTGCTAGCTGTCCATTCAAACGAAGCACACTGGATATAAACTCCCCAAACAGGCGAAAACCTACCAGTTTCCCCCACTGTCTCTGCCACCTCCCCCATGCCTGGCTCCTCCGGTTTGTATCCCTGTATGTAAAGAGGGACTGGTCATAGAGTACCGGGTGATTCCCTACCGCCACGATAATCTTCTCCTCCTTTTGTTGACATATGGGAAATGACTGCGGTCCGGCTCTCCCAACATACACCCGGTTTGATTGGCTAGCGCTTGTACTGTCAGATTTGCATACGCGGGATTTGATTGGCTGCCACCTCCGTCGAGGCGGCAAAAGTAGAACATTGCTCTACTTTTGCAGCGAGCACCGCGAGAGAAGCTACGCTTTGCTCCCACAATGCAGTTCGGCGAATCGTGACGTCACCCCATTCAAAGTGAATGGGCAGAAGCGTTGAAGCGCACGCCGCGGTGTGTAGGGGCCGTAACGGTTATTAAGAACAGTACTTGTGTACACGTAGTTATATTTTCAACATTCATTAATCTGCCAAAAACAATCGAGTAATGTTCCTTCAATGTTATAAAAGTCACTTAAGAAGGAATGTGGGATATATTTTCAATTTTAATAAAGAAAGAAAGAAGTGTCTGGTTCCTAAAGTTAAATAAAACTGATCCAGTTTTACTCACTGGTTGTTTGATGTCTGGTGTTTTTCTTCTCAGACCCATTTTGTATTTATAATAAGAAAAATAGAGTTATCAAAAGCCCTTAAACTCCTTTAATTACAGGCACAATATGCAATAGGTTTATTTTTTATAAAATAAAACAACTATTCACATGACCTGGAAGTTATTGAAGAAATATGATGATGTTTCCCATAAATAATACTAATACAACATAAAGTATTAAAATGCAATAAAAAGAGGTGTGTCCTTTGCAGCCAGTGTAGTTTGATCATACTGACATTGAATCATTATTCTAATGTTTCCATCATGATACAAATATAAAACATTATTATGATAATCAAAATCTAATTAAAAGTGCTGTGTTCAACAAATGTAAGGCAATGTCACGGTTTTAAGTGTGTGTGTCTGGTCGTGGTTTCTGTTCTCCTTGCCATGTTTCCACAGACCTTATTTCCAGCTATTTTCCAAAACCCTGTGGAGAAATTCCATTGCTTTTTGTGGAGGGAACCAGCAGCTCACTTCCTGGTTTTAGGACGCATCACTGCACCTCTCAATATGGTGCTAATATAAACAAGGTCTTCTGTCTGCTCTGTACATCAATGCCGACCTATGCTGACAAGTAAATGAAGAGTAGAACATATAAAGGTATTGGCGAAATGTCCCAGCAGTTTAGGATAATGAAGGTTCTAATCAAATCTATTACATAGCCTTTACATGTCTATCTCCTAATGACAGGAAGGCAGAAAGTGCATTATACAAATAATAACACTCATAATAATAGCAGACATTTTTTAACAATGACCACAATATCATTATTTTAATAAACCAAATATGAACAATTGAGGAAAATGAGGAAGAACTGATGATTAAAATGTTGTAGTACAAGTAGTAATGTAGTTAGTGCATACATTACTATTGCAACAAATGTGTTAATTTTTTCTTCATTATTAGTCGATTTCTTTTGGACGAATGCTCCGGGCCAGTGGTTACAATGGTGGGGCCAGTGATAATACAATGCCCCCGGCCGGAGGGCCTTAATGTCTACCCCCTGTTGTCTTTCACACACATTGCAGGGTGTCGTGCTATTGTATAGCGCACCTATGACTTCTGCATACATGCACGGTTGTGGCACGACCACCAAAACAGAAACATATGGACATAGGCCACCATACAAAAAAGTGTGCAAATGTATTTAGTATCCTATCCATGTGACCATGTTTTAGGTGGGGGTGGACCTAACCTCCTCTAGGGGGTCTGGGGGCATGCTCCCCCGGGAAGATTATTTTTAAAATATTGAAGTTAAATGCATCAATCTGGTGCACTTTGAGAGCAACATGAAGAGATCTATGGATAGCCTCCATCTCTCAGCATCCATATGAAACAGAACTGTACACAGATTTACTTTTTCTTTACTAATCACTCCCCTTTTAAACTGTGTTCTTGTGTTACTGTCCTATAGTATTTCATACCCGTTTTTCATGTATTCTCTTATTCTTTAATAACTATAATGATCATATAAAGGTAATCCTCGCAAATACTTGTTTACATAAATGGTGACCAAACCGTTTGAGACCCACTGAGATAACTTACACTAAAGTGAACTATCTAAACACTGAGAGAGTCCTTTCCTCACTGAGCTGATGTTATACGATCCTCTCAGTCTGACGGGAGAGGACTCTCCTCCACCTTGGTGTAGAAACAGCTCTTTATACCCGTTAGCATAGCTAGCTAACCAGATGCTAACAACAACATTCCACGTTACCGCTCACGCACTCACAAAATGCGCTCGTGCCACACACACACACACACACACACACACACACACACACACACACACACACACACACACACACACACACACACACACACACACAGAGCCGAGCTTGAATGAAACACAGAGACCCAGAAGTAGGCTACTTGTACTGTACTGTATATCGTATTATTTTCGATGGCTTTACTGTATGATCAGTGTAACAGATGAACAGATCGCCACCGGCTTTCATCTAAACACACAGCCACGTAATGATAACAAAACAAAGGTCGGGGGTCATTGGTCAAGCAACACACCAATCAGAGAGCAGCAGTGAGCACACCTCAGGATGTGCTTTATATTTGTATTCTTTATTTCTGATGTATTTCACACAAAAAACCTTTAGTGGAAACGTTTTCACTTATATGATTTAAAAAACGGCAAAGTGGCAAGTCTTGCCCACCCTGCGTTGGGGGGGGGGGGCACAGTGACTCATTTGGGGGGGCATGGCCCGCGAATGACCCCCTATGACGCCGACCCTGTTTATATAGCACCTTTCAACACAAGGCAATTCAAAGTGCTTTACAAAAATGTAACACATTAAGAAAATGGCATTTAAAAACAGTCATTCAAAAGTAAAGATAATAAAATCAACATTAAAAGACAAAATACATGATGTATGCTCTAGAGTGGATTTGTTTCACATTCACACGATCGGGAAGCTGTCGATGTATTAAAACGAACATTGTTCTTGTGTCATTGAAAAGTCATTTGTTGATGGTCCCTAAGTGAAAGCCTCGTTTCGCGGAAATGATTGAGCGAGAAAATTGACGCTCATCCAACCTGAAACTAACTTCACCGCGGTCTAATATTAGATAGATGGATAGATAGATAGATAGATAGATAGATAGATAGATAGATAGATAGATAGATAGATAGATAGATAGATAGATAGATAGATACTTTATTGATCCCAATTAGGGACATTTTAGTTGAGGGCTTAATTGAAGATGTGCAAGAGGAAATACATTCAAACATAAATCAAATCTAACATAATTAGCTTGCAGAACGTGTCTTTATGAGATCTCGCTTTGCACAATGGTTTAGTCCGCCTGCAGAACTGGGAGAAGAGGAGGAATAGGAATAGGAGGAGGGGCTCAGGGACCAGATGATGCTGTCAGAGAGGAGGAGGAGGATCAGAAACACCGAGCTCTCCATCCCATGTGCTTGGCAGAGAAATAAAGGATAATGGGCTCGGATCCTGTCATGTGCTGCTAGAATAAACCTGAATAACGTCGCCTGGGTATAAAGAAGGACCATCATAATAATCAATTTGATCTTTTCCTGAAAATGCTTCCCTGCTCTTCATCCGCGCAGATGGAGGGGTGCGAGGAGCCGCACACACACACGGAGGTAAGCCGATACAAAACATTAAGAAAGAGATAATTTGTCTCTCTATATGCGATGTATTCTGCATACAAAGCATTATGAATGTGTCCGAATATTAGTGCACGTGTTCCCGGCTAAAAAAGGAATTCTTTCACGGTGATATCAGCCGGTGTGATTCGCCGGCCGGCTTCTCCTGGAGGTTTTTTGTAGACATGAAAGAGCCGGACCCCTCCCTAAATCTCCTCTCGACATTCAAGCAGAGAGGAAGGATCTCGCTTTATATTCATCCCGGGGATCTTAAAGGCGGTGTCATGGCAACGTGTCATGATTTCTAAATGGATTTGGGTGGTTTTAGAGAGAAATGTGCCTGTCAGTCTGAATTCTGGGTTAAATGTCTGATTGTATTCCGCTAATAATGAGAAGTAGCCTCAGGTTTGAACATCTCAGTAGAATAAAACAAGAAAAACATAATTATTCTATTCATCACTTGCCTCTAATCTAGCATTTCATGTAGTATTTTACCCTAAAATCAGTAAGAATATAGTGGAAATTGACCCCCCAACTCCCACTGGGGATGATGCCTTGCTTAATGAATCACCAAAGGAATTGTGTTATAGTAGCTTAGCCATTAGCTCCACCCTTTGACTTACAAGGAAACCCATTCAGTAACAATGACTCGCGCAATTATTGGAGTTAAACTGAGAGCTAAACCATTACAGTGTGTGATAATGCCTTGCTTTCCACATTGACCTACATTCATTTTGCGACACACCTACCCTATAGAAGTGTCCAAATAAAGCTACCTATTTACTGGGAATTGATCCCCCAACCCTATAGGTGTGTTAATGCCTTGCTAATGTAGTTGACCTATATAAAGCGGAATGGATCACGTGGTTCTTCTTGAGGCATGGTGGAGCAGGAATGAGTCCTAAACCTGGAAATGAGTCAGCATTTTAGCACTTCCTGTGTCCTCGTGAGGGACTGTTTCTTATCCAAAATCTAATGGAAAAGTCCCATTGATTTTTTTCTTGAGGGAGCCCTTGGGATGCTAACGTTCATGAGAGCTTGTTGACATGTTTGTAATTCATCTCTTATGAACTAGCAGTAGGCTATATACAAATTAAGCTAACATATATACAAAAGTACTGACAAGGTGGTTGATTAATCGCTTTATAGTTGAGTATCAAGTCAATTTACTGGCTAAAAAGCGGAAATATGTGTCCAGTTTGAGGATTTTATTATGTTTGTCAGACAAAATAAGCAAGAAGTCACTAAAGAAACTGATATGTTAGAGAATAAACATGAAAATAATCTTTGGTTTTGCGTTAATTGACCCAAAAGCCTACACGATGAAACC